>NC_073384.1:70569936-70704936 GCF_028641065.1 Leucoraja erinaceus | reverse complement strand
TGTGGAGGGGAGGGGTGTGTGTGGGCGGGGGTGTGTGTGTGTGGGCGGGGGGAGTTGTGGGCGGAGACGAGTGTGTGGGCGGGGGGGGGGAGTGTGTTCAGAGAAAAGACGGGGAAGAGCCATGGGTGAGAGGGGGGGGAGGAGCCAGAGAGAGGGACCAGAGGGGTAGTGGCTGGAATCGGCGGTGCGATGGGGACTCACAGCGAGCGCTGGTCGTTCTCTGCCGGGATCAGACTCCAGGCTGGGCTGGGTCTCCCACACTGCACTGCTGCTTGGGGCAGGGCCGCTGCTTGGGGCAGGGCTGCTTCGGGTTCCTCCGAAAGTCCGGTTGGCAACCTCTGCCGGCCATCCTCAGCTCCAGTAAAGCCGCGATGGGGGCAGGAAGGGGCTGACAGGGGAGTGACAGGGACCAGGAAGTGACAGGGTAAGAGACTAATTCGCAGGAGAAGAGATCGATCTGCGCACGCGTGGTTTTTAAGATTTTTTAAACCTCGCTAACTTTTACGACATTTAACCGATCGGAACAAAACTCGGCGCATTCGCAGCACAGAAGAACAGTGAGTGAACTGGTGAAAAATAGTTGAGCTATCGCGAACCGTTTTTGCGCAAATAGAAAGACCGCCAAACTGGAAGATATCAAGATCAGAATTTTAGTTATGTATAGATAGATGGGATATGTTGACCGGTGTGGGCAAGTTGGGCCGATGGGCCTGCTTCCACTCTGTGAGACTATGACTCCATGGGTCTCGATCCGAAACGCCACCCATCCATGTTCTCCAGAGATGCCTGGTTGTGACGTATTGCTTTGATTTGTAAAGTCAATGAGAACAGACTTTTCTTTCTGTGATTTATTACCTGGCTCTGCAGCATTATCAAATTTAGAGTTTAGATTTTTATCGAATGAGGCCAAATATTTCTTCTCTTCACCCCTTCGCTCCGTCGTGGTAAATTTTATCTGCAGAGCTAATTTATTTTTAATGATTATTTGTAAAACGCAAAGAATTAATTTTTATTTCTCTCTGCCTATCCTAAGAAATCTCTTTGATTTCCAAGGTTGCAACAAGTTGCACGCTTGATTTCAGTGATGTGAGATGGCTGTGCTGCACATGACTGTCTAATTCCCTTTTCCAGCAACCGTCCACCTTGTGCTGAGTAAATTAAATGAGTGCAGTTAGTTCCTTGATGCTTGTCTGAAAGATGGAAAGTGAGCATGCTCCAAACTGGCAAATCAAGTCCACTGACAGAAAAAGGGAATGATTTTTGCACCATTTAGAATGTAAATTTTCCCGTGCCTTCTGCCAAGCTCGCAACGATGGCTGCCGTGAGGACGTCTCTGCAAAAAGTTTTAATCTTCTTGCAGAATTTGCAAAGAATTGCAATTTCCAGTCCAAGGTATCAAAACCTGTGCAAGGTGAGTGTGACTGACACAGTCTGTCGCATCTTTCTATCATTCTTTCACCATCCTGCGAGCACAGTTTTGAGATCGGTGGCAGAGGCAACGGCAGACAGAATAACAAAATTAGATGTAATTATTGATAAATCCCTCTGTGGGCTGTCACAGTGAATTGCCTGTGCATGCAATTTTGTCAGGCCTTTTGGGCAGACCGCATTAAGGCACCTTGACTCGACTGCATGCCCGTAAGTAACTATCGTGTCCATTCTTTGTGTAGTTGTGGCTTTTTTAAAATAAGGCTGGTACTATTTGGAGCTTGGGACTGATGATTGATTATGGCTGACAAATAGAGTTACCTGCCCTTTTTCTGGCCTCCTTTCCATACTGAATAAGTATAACATTTAGTATTACTATGCTTCAATAGAATGATTTCTTTGAAATTTGGTTCTGTACAGATGGTTTTTATAAGTCGATTCATAATTTCAATAGCTAAGAGCTTATCGTCTCTTAGGATAGTTAAATTTTTTGTTGACAAAATTGGTTCTATTTTGGGTCGACTGATGATTCTCACTTTTATGAACTGTCAAAGCTGGTAGTTCTCAGTGGTTGTTTGCTCCAAATGCAGTCCTGTTGAGTTACATCATGACTTCCTCTTATACACAATGCCCCAACCTCTGAAAGCAAGCGTATGCACGCCTCCTTTACCACTCTTTCTACTTGGATTGCCACTTTCAGCGAGTGATGAGTTAACCATGATTTATCAGTCAGTAAATGTGTTTGTTAATTTAATTAGACCATTTTGTTAGATTTAGAATCTCCGCAAAATGAAACAGTGGATAACTCCAGATATCAAGATATCTCCGGGGTATCTAGGGGTGGCACTGTGGCACTGCAATAATTGCTGCCTTACAGCACCACCAGATACCTGGGTTCGATCCTATCTACGGGTGTTGCCTGTACCGAGTTTGTACGTTCTCCCCGTGACCACTTGGGTTTATTTCGAGTGCGCCTGTTTCCTCCCACATTCCGAAGAGATGCAGGTTTGTAGGTGAATTGACTTCTGAAAAGTGCCCCTAGAGTGTAGGATGAAAATTGGGATAACATAGAACTAGCATACGTGTGATCGTTGGTCGGCGTGGGCCGAAGGGCCTGCTTCCATGTTGTATCTCTAAATTAAACTCAACTAAGAAAAGGAAAGGGAACAAAGTGAATGGCTCCGATTGATTGCAATGCAAGTGGGCGGCGCGACTCACCTCGCAGCGGCCTCTGCAGTCCGTCTGTCTTTTTATTATTTTTTGTCTCGTTTCAATGTATTTTTTTTTTGATGGGGTATGTGTGGGTGGAGGGCGGGGGGTGGGGAAACTTTTTAAAATCTTTCCCCTGCACGGAGAACCCGACCTTTTCCCTGGCGGGTCTCCGTTATCGTTGGGGCTGAGCAACGTGGAGCGGCCTCCAACCGGAACGACCTGGGGCTCCAGTCGCGGAGCTGCGGACTTACCCACCATCGCGGAGCTGGCCGAGTTCGGAGCGGGTGGAGCTGTGGTGGCGCTCGGCTGCGACCCGACCCCCGGAGATTCAGAGCTCCAACCGCAGGTCTGGTGGACAGAAACACCAGGAGCCCGCGGGTCCCTGCTGGGAGACCGCTTTTCGGGGGTTTCCGCAACGGCGACTTCTCCCACCCGAGTTGCGGGGTCGAAGAGTGCCTGGAGCGGGGACACTTACCATCGCCCGGCGCGGCTTTGAATGGCTGCGGGACTTTGCTAGCGCCCGCCGGGGGCTCCAACAACAAGACCCGGAGTGCGGCCTTGCATCACCCGGCACGGCGTAAATGGCCGCGGGACAATTACCATCGCCCGCCGGGGGCTTTGACTCTGACATCGGGAGGAGAATGGGGAGTGCAGGGGAGAGATAAGTTTTTGCCTTCCATCACATCGAGGAGGAGATGCGCTGTGATGGATGTTTGTGTAAATTGTGTTGTGTCTTGGGTCTTTTTCTTGTGTGTATGACTGCAGAAACAACATTTGATTTGAACCTCTATGAGCTGCGGACCCTCTATGAGGTTCAAATGACAAATAAAGTTGTGTTGTATTGTATTGTATTCACTCCACTGTTCAAGGAACTTGTTTAATTTGATTGAATTAACGTTGTGAACGTGAGTTTGGCAAGTGACCACAGAACAATCTGACTGAAGGGAATCACTCTTAAGCAGTGCTTATCCTTATTTACATTGCCAGGGTGTTTGAGGCATTTAAAGAAATTTGATTATTCAAACCTGAGGCCTTTATGTTTGTGCTATTTACATTTTACAGGAATTCCACATGATATCTTATTGAAGATCACTTCATAAGCATTGCAAAAAGACTTGTCTTTTATTGTTAACTACGCTAAGTGGGACCCGTTGGGGCCCTGTTACATGGGAGGCCTGGTCCCCCAACGCAATATTCCACCACTCACCCATAGCTCTCAACTGTGCAGGCGCGGCTCATTTCCCCTCATCCCCAGCCTGCTCTCCTCCCTCCCTCTTCTTTCCCCTATCCTCCTCCAATCCATCCCTCACCTCTCCCTCCCTCTCCTTTCCCTGCCCTCAGTCACTCCCTCCCTCCCTCCCAACCCCCTCCTATCCCTCCATCCCCACACTCCTCCCCCCCCTACCCCCCCCACTATCCCTCCTCACTCCCCCACACCTCACCTCTCCCACTGCCCTCCACTCCCTACCTCCCCCTCCTCTCCCTCTATTCCTCCTCCTCCCCCACTCTCCCTCCTCACCTCCTCCCTCTTCTTTCCCCTCTGCCCCTACCCTCCCTCACCTGTCCTCTCTCCTACCCTCAGTTACTCCCTCCCCAGGAACTCGAGGTTGCCGCTCCTTTGACCGGAGGTTGCCTTAACCCGACGTTGCCTTGGCCGACCAGAAGCCGCGGCGGACAGAGGCGGGTGGGCGCCAGCAGAGGAGAGCGGGCAGGTGCCCGTGACTGATAGCAGACGCGGTCAATCAGTGCTGTGATGGTGCAGGAAGGGGCGCCGCCATCCCAGGTGACTGACAGGAGAGGAGGCCAATCTGCGCATATGTGTTTTTTAAATTTTTTAAATCGTAATAACTTTTAAAATATACCATCGATCGGAGCAAAACTTGTTGCACTTGCAGCACAGGAGAATGGTGAGTAAGGTGGCGAAAAATCGTAGCACTTTTGCGTACAGTTTCTGCGCAAATAGAAAAATCCACGCAAAACGGAAGAGCACAAGATCAGAGTTTATGTATAGATTTACTTACACTGTTAATTAAAATATCTGCAGGGTATTGCTGAAAAGACAATGTTCTCTGCAAATAATAACCCAAACAAGGATAATTTCACTGCAGATAGACACAAAGTGCCGGAGTAAGTTCAGACTGAAGAAGGGTCTCGACCCGAATCGTCACCCATTCCTTCTGTCCAGAGATGCTGCATGGCCCGCTGAGTTACTCCAGCACTTTGTGTCTATCTCCAGTTTAAACCAGCATCTGCAGTTCCTTCCTACTAATAATTTTACTGCAGATGGAAAGCTGACAACTACAGCAGGATCTGAGAAAGGATTGCAGGATTGCTGAATGACTTTGGCTGTATTGAAGTTGTCTTTCTCTAATCTGTCAGATGCAAGGTTGAAGTGCAGGCTCCAATCCAAGAGTTGCATATAAAATCAATGTGAGATTTATGTACCGCTGGGTTGCTGTCTTTGAAATGCTTTCCCAGAAAAAATGTCTTGTTTCTTTACGGTAGAGTTGCTGCCTTATAGGGCCAGAGACTCGGCTTTGATCCTGACAACGGGTGCTGTTTGTTTGTTCTCCCTGTGACCATGTGGGTTTTCCCTGGGTGCTCCAGTTTTCTCCCACAATCTAAAGACACACAAGTTTGTAAGTTGTCAAGAAGGAACTGCAGATGCTGGAAGATCGAAGGTACACAAAAAAGCTGGAGAAACTCAGCGGGTGCAGCAGCATCTATGGAGCAAAGGAAATAGGCGACGTTTCGGGCCGAAACCCTTCTTCAGTTAATTGGCTTTGATAAAGATTGTAAATTGTCCCTAGTGTGCGGGATAGTGCTAATGTATGGAGGGATCGCCGGTTGGAGTGGACTCAGTGGGCCTGTTTCTGCTCTGTATCTCTAAAGGAGACACGAGTGAGGAACTCCTCTATGATGGGAGAGGGGAGCTCCGGTCCCTAAAGAATGAGGACATCTCAGATGTCCTGGTATGGAACACCTCATCTTGGGAGCAGATGCAACATAGACGGAGGAATTGGGAGTAGGGGATAATAGAATTGTTGCAGGAAACCGGGTGGGAAGAAGTGGGATAGTTGTGGCAGTCAGTGGGTTTGTAATCCAGGTGAAGAAAGGTGATGCCTTCTCATATTTCTCTCGTGGTAGTATAGCCACGATGCAGTTGCCTAAACCTACCTAACTCCCATTCGCACACTGACCCTTCTGACCTGGGCCTCCTCCATTGTCAGAGTGAGGCCCAGCACAAATTGAAGGAACAACACTTCATATTTTGCTTGGGCAGCTTACACCCCAGCGGTATGAGTATTGACTACTCCAACTGCAGGTAACCTTTGCTTTCCCTCTCTCTCCGTCACCCTTCCCAGTTCTCCCACCAGTCTGACTGCCCCTCAGATGACATTGTATCTCTGCTTACTATGTTGTTACCTTCTCCCAACTAATAATGATCTATCCTACGTCTTGCTTGATCAGCATCTCTTTTGATCTCTTCCAATTCCTTATCTCTGTAACTCCCTCTCCCCTGACTGTCTGAAGAAGGGTCTCGACCCGAAGCGCCATCCATTCCTTCTCTCCAGAGATGCTGTCTGTCCCACTGGAGTTACTCCAGTATTTTGTGTCTATCTTCGATGTAAACCAGCATCTGCAGTTGCTTCCTGCTCCTAAGTTATGGAGGCATAATGGAGATTCTGTAGCTGCAGGTGACATGCAGGATGGTGTGTTGCCAATATCATTACAGGGAGGTTTTAATTAGAGTGGCAGTCTGGCAAACTTGTAAATTGAAGTGGATTTCGCATTTGCTAAAAGTGAAAATAGCAGCCTTTAAGATTTTACGAGTTCTTAAATTGAAGAGCACACTGTCTGTTTAGAACAGTAAAGGTTGGTGGAAAATAATTGAAATGGGGTGGCATTAATTTGAATTGCTGCACTAAAAATAAATTTGATGTTGGTTTCCAGACGCTTTATGGAAAAGGTGAAATGTGCTTCATGCAGTTGCATTTATGTAAATGTATATTCTTTGCTTTCTATCTGATGATCAATTCTCATTCCATTTCAGTATTTTACCTCCCAAGTTGTTTGGGATCAAACCTGTGTGGAAGCCTTCTAAACATCCAAATACACTATGTCTCTTTTTCTGTGTGAAGGAACTATAGATGCTGATTTAAATCGTAGTTAGACACAACATGCTAGAGTGTCTCAGCAGGACAGACGGCATCTCTGGAGAAGGAATTGGCGACGTTTCGAGTCTGAAGAAGGGTCTTGGCCCGAAACGTCGCCCATTCCTGGGCACTCGCTCGGTGCTGGGGCCACTAATCTCTACTTTGTATATTAATGATTTGGACGAGGGGGTTGAAGGCTTTGTGGCCAAGTTTGCGGATGACACTTCTTCTGGATTATGACGTGCACAGCCTAAAGTTGTAGGACATCTTGTTCAATTTGATCTTATTTGATTGTGCACGCCGGGTTGATTGCATTCGTCGAAACAGGGCGGACCACGTGAAGGTTGCAATCTCCCACCCCTGCGGATGACACGAAAATAGGTGATGGGGCAGGTAGTGTAAAGAAAACAGGGACTCTGCAGAAGGACTTGGACAGGTTGGGAGAGTGGGCAGAGAAGTAGCAGATGGAATATAGTGTAGCAAAGTGGAGTCATGCATTTTGGTACAGGTGCACAACCTTTTATCCGAAAGCCTTGGGACCAGACACTTGTCGGATTTCGGACATTTTCGGATTTCCGAATGGAAGATTTTTAGCGTAGATTAGGTAGGTAGCGCGGGCGGCTTGAAAAGTCTGGAGCGGCTGCCTCCTCCCCGGAGACCGGGGAATCATTGTAAATCATTGCATAAATGTTAGTCAGTTAGTTTGGAGGGATTTTATGTGGTGGTGGTGGTGGTGGGGTGGGTGGGTGAAGGGGGAAACTTTAATTCTTAGTCCCCTACCTGGTCGGCGACTCCCAACATCGCCAAGCTGGGGGCTCCGTCCGGCCGCGTGCGGCGCCGGTTGTAGCTCCGACCCCGGCAACTCTACCCCTGGCTGCGAGGCGCTCCAAATCCAGCGCCGCCCGCGGCCCCAGCTCCGTAAATGTTGGGAGAAGGCGGCCTCCGCGCCCTGGAGCTTACCGCACAGCGACCCGGTAAGGCATTGCCCGCTCCCCGCTGGTATCCCAGCGCTGCGGAGCTTACTGCACGGCGACCCGGTAAGGCTTTGCCCGCTCCCCGCTGGTATCCCAGCGCTGCGACGCCGCCGACTCCCAACATTTGCGGAGCTGGGGTGGGGGGCGTCCGGCCGCGGGCCACGCTGGATTTGGAGCGTCTCGCAGCCAGGGTAGAGTTGCCTGGGTCGGAGCTACAACCGGCGCCGCCCGCTGGCGGCCACAGCGCTGCGGAGCTTACTGCACGGCGACCCGGTAAGTCATTGACCGCTCCCCGTCTCTCCGACCAGGTAGGGGACTAAGAATTAAAGTTTACTCCTTCAACCCCCCCTTCACATAAAAGCCCTCCAAACTAACTGACTAACATTTAAGCAATGATTTACAGATGTTTAAGTGTCTCCCAGGTCTCCGGGGAGGAGGCAGCCGCTACAGTAGTACAGACCTGGGTTGACCGTATCGTTTCGGGTCAGTGTAGCGCCAAACGCGAACTTTGTGGCCGAGACATCCTGGATGGCAGGTTTTCGGTTTCCGGAACACCGGATAAAAGGTTGTGCACCTGTAGTAGGAATAAAGGCGTAGACTTTTTCTAAATGGGAGAGATTCCAGGAATCGGAGGTGCAAAGGGACTTGGGAGAGTTGGTGCAGGATTCCCAAATGGTTCATCGTTGAATCGGTAGTAAAGAAAGTAAACTTAATACTAGTATTTATTTGAAGAGAGCTTGTATACAAGAACAGGGATGTCATGCTGAGACTCTATAAGGTGCTGGTCAGGCCACATTTGGAGTATTGTGAGCAATTCTGGGCACCATATCTGAGAAAGGATGTGATGGCTCTGGAGAGGGTCCAGAGGAGGTTTACAAGAATGATCCCAGGAATGAGTGGGTTAACCTTTGATGAGAGTTTGATGACACCGAGCCTGTACTCGCTGGAGTTTAGAAGAATGAGGGGGGGACCTCATTGAACCGTACCAAATAATGAAAGGCTTGGATAGAGTGGATGTGGAGAGTCTAGGACAACCTCAGAATTAAAGGACGTTCCTTTAGGAAAGAGATGAGGAGGAATTTCTTTAGTCAGAGGGTGGTGAATCTGTGGAATTCAGTCAGTGGATATTTTTAAGGCAGAGATAGATAGATTCTTGATTAGATCGAGTGTCAGGGGTTATGGGGAGAAGGCAGGAGAATGGGGTTGGGAGGGAGAGATAGATCAGCCATGATTGAATGGTGGAGTAGACTTGATGGGCTGAATGGCCTAATATGACATGAACTTATGGCTCTGTTTTAGGAAAGATGTTATCAAGCTGGATAGAGTGCAGCAAATATTTACCAGGATGTTGCCAGGACTCGAGGGCCTGAGTGAGCTATAGAGAGAGGTTGAGCAAACTAGGACTCTATTCCTTGGAGCGCAGAGGATGAGCGGTGTTCTTATAGAGGTGAACAAGATGATTAGATCGGTTAGACGGACAGAGTCTATTGCCCAGAATCAAGAACCAGGGGGCATAAGTTTAATGTGTGGTGGGAAAGATTTAATGGGTGACCTTTTCATGCAAAGGGTGGTGGGTGTATGTTTCGAGCTGCTGGCGGAGGTAGTTGAGACAGGGATTAATGCAGCACTTTAAGAAACATTTGGTCAGGTGCATGGATAGGACAGGTTTAGAGGGATGTGGGACAAATGCAGGCAGGTGGCACTCGTGCAGATGGGACATGTTGGCCGGTGTGGGCAAGTTGGGCTGATGGGGCTGACTCCACGCTGTACGACACTCCAAATCTGAATCCCTGCCCCCTGCACCAAATCCTCAGCCACACATTCATCTCCCCTCTCTTCCTGTCCTTGCTCTCACTAGCACGTGCCATCGGAGGCAATTCAGCGATCACTACCCTGGGTGGTCCTAATTTCAGCTTTTTACCGAACGCCCTACACACATACTGCAGAACCTCATTCCTGCCGCAGAATCTCCTTTCTGCACCCTGAACTATCGAGTCACCTGCCACGATTACCCTGCCTGACGTTGACCTTCCCTGCTGAGCCTCGGCACCAGGATTGGTATCACAGCCCTGTGAGCTATGAACTTGGAGCTATTAACTTTCTGCACACGAATGCTGTTAAGGGTTTTGCCATTAGCTGTATATGTGTGCGATCTTGCAGTAAATTGAAATTTGGGCCATTAACTGTTGGCAATGAATGAACCTCTAAAAATGTGATTTGTTGTAAGATCTTTGGAAAATGGTCAGGTTGTAAAAGGCCCCATATAGTTCAAGTTCCTTCTTCTATTGCTGGAAAAATTGCAACTTCCAGATCAGCAACTTGTGTTGGGCAACATCACAGTCGGTGGGCAGGTGTATGTAAACAAATGGCATGTCGCAAACCTTTCATGGTATTATTTGTGCTTATGGCAACAACATCATAAAGCGTACAACAGTACAGCACGGGAACAGGCCCTTCGAACCACAATGTCTTTGCCGAACTTGATGCCAAAAGCAAATCTTAGCTGCCCGCATATAAACAATATCCCTCCCTTGTCTGCGTATCCACATGTCTCTCCAAAAGTCTCTTAAATGCCGCTATTGAATTAGCCTCCACTGCCGACCCAAGAAACACATTCCTGGCACTCACCAGCCTCTGTATGTAAAAATATGACTTGCCCCACTCATCTTCTGTACACCTGCCCCTCTCACCTTAAATCTATATCTAATGGCATGTGATTTTTCCAACCTGGGGAAAAAAGTTGGTGGGTGTATGTTTCTTTATCTACACCTCTCATCATTGTATATACCTCTATCAGGCGTCCCCAGAACCAGAGAACACAATCCAAGTCTGTCCAACCTCTCCCTGTGGCTACTTCCCCCTGATTAAAACATCATTCTGGTAAACTTTCCCTGCACTGTTTCAAACGCCTTCACATGCTTCCTGTAATGGGGTGACCAGAATTGCACACAATACTCCAAATGCGGACTAACCAAAGACTCATAAAGCTGCAGCATGATTCACTGACTATAGACCCGACCAATGAAGACAAGCAATGCGTGCGTGTGCCTTTACCACTATATTTACAGTGCCCTCCATAATGTTTGGGACAAAGACCCATCGTTTATTTATTTGCCTCTGTACTTCACAATTTGAGATTTGTAATCGAAAAAATCACATGTGATTAAAATGCACATTGTCAGATTTTAATAAAGGTTATTTTTTACACATTTTGGTTTCACCATGTAGAAATTACAGCTGTATTTATACATAGACCTCCCATTTCAGGGCACCAAAATGTTCAGTACACATGGCTTCACAGGTGTTTGTAATTGCTCAGGTGTGTTTAATTGCCTCCTTAATGCAGGTATAAGAGAGCTCTCAGCACCTAGTCTTTCCTCCAGTCTTTCCATCACCTTTGGAAACTTTTATTGATGTTTATCAACATGAGGACCAAAGTTGTGCCAATGAAAGTCAAAGAAGCCATTATGCGACTGAGACAAGAATAAAACTGTTAGAGACATCAGCCAAACTTTAGGCTTGCCAAAATCAACTGTTTGGAATATCATTAGGAAGAAAGAGAGCACTGGTGAGCTTACTAATCACAAAGGGACTGGCAGGCCAAGGAAGATCTCCACAGCTGATGACAGAAGAATTCTCTCTATAATTAAGAAAAATCCACAAGCATCTGTCCGACAGATCAGAAACACTCTTCAGGAGTCAGGTGTGGATTTGTCAATGACCACTGTCCACAGAAGACTTCATGAACAGAAATACAGAGGCTACACTGCAAGATGTAAACCACTGGTTAGCTGCAAAAATAGGTTGGCCAGGTTACAGTTTGCCAAGAAATACTTAAAAGAGCAACCACAGTTCTGGCAAAAGGTCTTTTGGACAGATGAGATGAAGACTAACTTATATCAGAGTGATGGCAAGAGCAAAGTATGGATGAGAGAAGGAACTGCTCAAGATCCAAAGCATACCACCTCATCTGTGAAACACGGTGGTGGGGGTGTTATGGCCTGGGCATGTATGGCTGCTGAAGGTACTGGCTCACTTATCTTCATTGATGATACAACTACTGATGGTACAGGTGCACAACCTTTTATCCGACAGCCTTGGGACCAGACACTTTTCGTAATTCGGAATTTGTCGGCCTTCGGAATGGAAATTTTTTAGCGTAGATTTTAATGGCTGGCTCAGTGGTAGAGTGCTCGGCTCATATCCGCAAGGTCGCGAGTTTGCACCTCGATCCCGGCAGTTACTCGATCGCGAGTTTGAGTCTTCAATGTAGTTTTTTCTTGCAGAATAAATGTCTGTATGAAATGCAGTGTGTTGAATGAATTCCTGAATTTGTAAATGTGACCGCAGCATTGAATCACCTCTCATGTCACCCTAGCGGGGCTACATGCCGTTAGGCGGCCTAAGGCGACAATTTCACACTCTTATATCCGTGTGCAGCAGAGGCGACGTGCGTTTGGCGCCAAACGTGAGCTTTGGTGTGCAGACGACATCCTGGAAAAAATGTCCGGTTTCTTCCAGGTAGGCGATATACCCTCCACTTCTCTTTTATGAAGGGGATTTAGTTCCCCTTTCTTCCAGGACTGACCGGAGGTTCCGCTGTCACCTCTGCGGGCCACCCTCGGTGAACGCTCACTCAACTTTGTCTTGGGATTCCTACTCTCCCGCGCGATGTACCCTCACCTTCTCTTTTATGAATGGGGATTTAGTTCCCCTTTCATCAAGGACCGACCGGAGGTTCCGCTGTCACCTCTGCGGGCCGCCCTCGGTGAATGTCCTGTCTCCCTGTCCCTGGGATAGCAGGGGGCGATCAAACAGCACAATACCCCCCTCCCCCTCCAACTTCAGAGGAATCCGCTCCCCGATGGGCCGCTACAGCGACAAGTGGCAGTTCGCCCACAGCCCGAGCTGCGCGACCCCAAGAACAAGACGTACCTTGCACACCATCAGCTTCTGCGTGTTCCTCTGGAATTGGAGCGGGGCTGGGCTGGAGTTACTGATCTGGGATCTTCGTGCTTGCAGTGGGCCTGGGGGTCGGTGTCCCGATGAAGGGGCACAGCTCGGGCTGTGGGCGAACTGCCACTTGTCGCCGTAGCGGCCCATCGGGGAGCGGCTTCTGGTGGTCCCGATGTCTCCCGCTAGTTTGCAGTTTTCCTCTGGAGTTGCAACGGGGCTGGGCTGCTGCTGGCTGTGGGTCTCTGGGATCTCTGTGCTTGCAGTGGGCCTGGGGGTCGGTGTCCCGTTGGTCCTGACGTCTCCGGTGACTGGCATTGTATGCTGGCATCGCCGACGTAAAGACAGTGCAAAGCCCCCGTGCCGGTGCAATGGGCGGGGAGCTGGAGAGGGGAGGGAAGGGGTCACACACATGGCCGGGAAGCAGAGGGGTGTAGGTGGGGTGAAACTGAAGGGAGCGACAATCTGCTGCTACCTGCCTGCTGAGTTAAAAAGTTCCCACGCAAGACTCACGATGCACTGTGTATCGTGAGTCTACCGTGGGAACTTTTTAACTCAGTGGGCAGACAGCAGCATATTGTCAATTATTAACCCTCCCGCGCAATATACCCTCACCTTCTCTTTTATGAATGGGGATTTAGTTCCCCTTTCTTTGAGGACCGACCGGAGGTTCCGCTGTCACCTCTGCGGGCCGCCCTTGGTGAACGTTTTCAAGGACCTTTCTTCAAGGACTGAAAAAATGTCCGGTATTCGGAGGTTTTCGTTATTTGGATCTTCGGATAAAAGGTTGTGCACCTGTAGCAGCATAATGAATTCTGAAGTGTATAGACACATCCTATCTGCTCAAATTCAAACAATTGCCTCAAAACACATTGGTCGGCAGTTCATTCTATAACAAGACAATGATCCCAAACATACTGCTAAAGCAACAAAGGAGTTTTTCAAAGCTAAAAAAATGGTCAATTCTTGAGTGGCCAAGTCAATCACCCAATCTGAACCCAATTGAGCATGCCTTTTATATGCTGAAAAGAAAACTGAAGGGGACTAGCCCCCAAAACAAGCATAAGCTGAAGATGGCTGCAATACAGGCCCGGCAGAGCATCACCAGAGAAGACACCCAGCAACTGGTGATGTCCATGAATCACAGACTTCAAGCAGTCATTGCATGCAATGGGTATGCAACAAAATACTAAACATGACAACTTTCATTTACATAACATTGCTGTGTGCCAAACATTATGGTGCCCTGAAATGGGGGGACGATGTATAAACGCTGCTGTAATTTCTACATGGTAAAACCAAAATGTATAAAAATGGCCTTTGATAAAATCTGACAATGTGCACTTTAACCACTTGTGATTTATTCCATTACCAATTTCAAATTGTGGAGTACCAAGGCAAATAAATAAATGATGGGTCTTTGGCCCAAACATTGTGGAGGGCACTATATTTATGTTGCCACTTTCAGGGAGCTATGGACCTGGACCCCAAGATCCCTCTACATCAATCCTGTTAAGGATCATAAGGCCTTCCAAAGTGCAACACATCAAACCTGCTCGGTTTAAACTCCACCTGCCACCTCTCTGTCCAATTCTGTAGCTGATCTATCTTCCACTGTATTCTTTGACAGCCTTCCTCACAGTCCACGACCACAACAATCTGGTGTCATCTGAAAACTTACTATACAGTATCCCAAACAGCAGATATCCCAACACAGATCCCTGTGGAACTCCACTGGTCACAGAGCTCCAGCTGAATATTGTCCACAACCCTCTGTCTTCTATCAGTAAGCCAGTTCTGTTTCCATACGGCCAAATCTTGTGCATCTTAATCTTCTTGATCAACCGACAATGGAGGACTTACTAAAATGCCTTACTAACATCCGTACAGACTGTATCCACGACCTTGCCCTCACTAATCGCCTTGAAGTAAATCCTTTCCTGACGATTCCTCTCCAATAGCTTCCTTACTAATGATGTGAGGCTTACCAATCTGATTTGCTCTACTTCCCTATTTTAAACAAAATAACCACATTATCAACTCTCCAGTCCTCCGGGCCCTCACTTGTGGCTGCAGAAGTTGCAAAGATCTTAATCAAGGCTCCCGCAATTTCCTCACTTAATAACCTGAGAGAGATGTCATCAGTACCTGGGGATTTATCCATCTTAATGCTCTTCAAGAACCAAACTGGATTTGCATGTTAGTATTCTCCACACTCATCTTGCTGTCCTTCATGTCCTCCTCCTTTAGTACCTCACGTACATCCCCTGACTCCAACCATAAATTCCCTGCTTTATCCTTGCCCTACCTTCTCCCTGGTGGCCCTCTTGTTATTAATGTAGATATAAAAACCTTTGGGATTGTCATTAATCAGACTTGCCAATGACATTTTGTGGCCTGTTTTGGCCCTAATTACCTGCTTGAGTTTTTCCTCCTTTCTTTATATTCCTCAATGGTCCTATCTGATTCCATCCTCTTAAACAATAGACAATAGGTACAGGAGTAGGCCATTCGGCCCTTCGAGCCAGCACCGCCATTCAATGTGATCATGGCTGATCATCCCCAATCAGTCCCCCGTTCCTGCCTTCTCCCCATATCCCCTGACTGCTATTTTTAAGTCCTATCTAGCTCTCCCTTGAAAGCATCCAGAGAACCTGCCTCCACCGCCCTCTGAGGCAGAGAATTCCACACTCACCATTCTCTGTGAGAAAAAGTGTTTCCTCGTCTCCGTTCTAAATGGCTTGCTCCTTATTCTTAGTTCTCCTGGTTTTGGACTCCCCCAACATCGGGAACATGTTTCCTGCCTCTAGCGTGTCCAAACCATTAACAATCATATGTTACAATGAGATATCCTCTCATCCTTCTAAACTCCAGTGTACAAGTGTACAACTCCAGCTGTTCCATTCTCTCAGCATATGACAGTCCTGCCATCCTGGGAATTGACCTTGTAAACCTACGCTGCACTCCCTCAATAGCAAGAAAGTCCTTCCTCAAATTAGGGGACCAAAACTACTCACAATACTTCAGGTGTGGTCTCACTATGGCTCTGTACAACTGCAGAAGGACCTCTTTGCTCCTTTATTCGACTCCTCTTGTTATAAAGGCTAACATACCATTCGCTTTCTTCACTGCCTTGCATGCACTTCCTTTTCCTCTGACCAAATTTACATATTTGATCCCTTTACTTTGCCAAAGGGATAACCCTTTGTTTGTGTTCATGGGGTGATAGGAGCAGAATTAGGACATTCGGCCCATCAAGTCTATGCTATTCAATCATAGCTGATCCCTCTCTCCAGCCTTCACCAGCCTTCTCCTCATAATCCCTGACATCTGTACTAATCAATAGATAGATTATGTTGTAGATACATTTACTGGTGCCCTGCCCTAATTCCCCATTTACAGGTGCCCTTCCCTAATCCCCCATTTACAGGTGCCCTCCCCTAATCCCCCATTTACAGGTGCCCTTCTCTAATCCTCCATTTACAGGTGCCCTCCCCTAATCCCCCATTTACAGGTGCCCTTCTCTAATCCCCCATTTACAGGTGCCCTACCCTAATTCCCCATTTACAGTGCCCTTCTCTAATCCCCCATTTACAGGTGCCCTACCCTAATTCCCCATTTACAGGTGCCCTCCCCTAATTCCCCATTTACTGGTGCCCTCCCCTAATTCCCCATTTGCAGGTGCCCTCCCCTAATTCCCCATTTACTGGTGCCCTCCCCTAATTCCCCATTTACAGGTGCCCTACCCTAATTCCACATTTAGTGGTGCCCTACCCTAATTCCCCATTTAGTGGTGCCGTACCCTAATTCCCCATTTACTGGTGCCCTCCCCTAATTCCCCATTTACAGGTGCCCTACCCTAATTCCACATTTAGGTGGTGCCCTACCCCTACCCTAATTCCCAATTACAAGCATCTTCACAAAAGGGAAACGCAGTACCTGCCTCAGTATGCACGTGTCATTTTGTTCTTGCCTGTGGTGTAATTTGCCTTATTCCAATTTTGTACCTTCCTGCAAGGTCCAGACATTTCAATTCAAAATGATCTTATCATTTACAGAGCTCTGATCACTAATCTCAAACTGCTCCTCCATTGTAACACCAGTCACCTGGCCAGTTTAATTTATTATTGTCATGTGCATCGAGATACAATGAACAGCTTGTGTTTGTGTGCTATCGTCTAGAAAAAGGCTATACATGAATACAATCAAGCTGTCCACACTGCGAAGATAAAGGATACAACATTTAGAGCAAAGATATTGAAGTCCGAATTTAAAAAAGTTCAAAGGTCTCCAGTGAGGTAGATAGGAGGTCAGAACCGCACTCTAGCTAATGACCGGACTTTTCAGTTGCCTGATAACAGCCGGGGGAAACATTGCTCCTGGATCTGGAGGTACAAGACGAATAGATCAGGTAAATGCAGGCGTGGGTGGGTGGGAGGAGAGGGGGGGTGGGTTGGAGAACAAAGGGGGGCCCAGTGTGGAGAGGGGGGAAACTAGTTTTAGAATCCTCTGCTCAGGGGATAAGTCTGTTTGTTTGTTTATGTGAAGGTGCTATGCCCACGGGCACTTATAATTTCACCTTTTCATGTGTCTTGTATGTTGTGACATTTGGCAGACCAATTACTCTCCAGAGATGAATAAAGTTTTATCGTATATGTTAGGTTTAGAGGGATATGGGCCAAATGCAGGCAGGCGGGACTAGTGTAGACGGGCATGTGGGTCTACATGGGCAAGTTGGGCCGAAGGGCCTGTTTCTACACTGTATGGACTTTATGACTGTGTCCATACTTCTGTATTTCTTGCCTGATGGGAGAAAGAAGAAGAGGGAGTGGCCTAGGTGAGACTGGTAGACAAAAATGCTGTAGAAACTCAGCGGGTGAGGCAGCATCAATGGAGTGAAGGAATAGGTGACGTTTTGGGTCGAGACCCTTCTTCAGGGTCAGGCTGAAACTGGTCCTTGATTATGCCGGTGGCCTTGTACAGTACAGTACAATGCAATACCGTTTATTTGTCATTTGAACCTCACAAAGTTCAAATGAAATTTGGTTTCTACAGTCGTACAACAAGAAAAGAACCAAGTTGAGGCAGCTTGAAATGTAGATGGAGTCGATGGAAGGGAGGCTGGTTTGTGTGATGGTGTGGGCTACGTCCACAACTTTCTGCCATTTCTATTTCAATGTCTATTTCAAGAAAAGGGATTCTTTTAGAGGAGGGTGGCATGAAACCAGGAGAAAGTTAATGGTTGGAAGATTTAATTCCAGATGAATTTTAAAATGTTGCTGCTGCCCTGAGCACCTTTCTGAGCATTTGGCACATTGTGATTTTTAATTTAGTTACTGCTTTCCAAATTCACCGATTTCTATTCTGGGACTTGTTTGAATTTGCTGTTCCCTGGTGCATATTCTCTGCCAATGGATTGTAAATTGTATAATACAAGCAAAATAAATGCCATTATTTCCCTGCTATTTTGCCAGGAAGAACTCAAATTGCTCTATATTCATTACATAAAAGGGTAAAGAATTTCTAGTATTCATTACGTGTGTATCAGAGATACCAGTAATGACCAAAGGCAGCCTATTTCCGATTTGTAGGAATTTAGATTAAAATATCCTTCAAGTGGATGGAATGTTAGTGTATCAAAGAGAAAAGTAAGAATGGGAATTGAGGATGTTGGTGACGAGAGTTAGTCAAATTAGCTCAGAACATGCTGTAATGTATTTCTGAAATACAATTCACTTTTTAAGTTGAGGGGGTAAAGATTTAATAGACAAAGGGTGGCGGGTGTATGGAGCGAGCTGCCAGGGGAGGTAGTTGAGGTAGGTACTATCACAATATTTTAAAAACACTTGGACATGTCCATGGATTTGGTGGGTTTAGAGGGATATGGGCCAAATGCAGGCAGGAGGGACTAGTGTAGATGGAGCATTTTGTCTAGCATGGGCAAGTTGGGCAGAAAGGCCTATTTCCATGCTATATGACTATGACACTTCTCTATGGATGATTAAACATTTTCATGTTCTATGAATTTAGCTGTTAGTTGATGACAATTCCAAGAATCCATTTTCATTAGGTCTTCTTAAGTTCATTGGCCAATTAATATCAAACTTCCACAAATAGAATAATGTCCTTAGCCATCTGATAAAATACATCTGGGAAGAGAAAAGTGTAATAGGAACTTTATTCTTAGAATAAAAAGGGAGGCCAATTCAGATTCAGATTGTGCAATGTACAGTACAGAGACAATGAAATGCAGTTAGCATCTCCCTAGAAGAGCGACATAAATATGAGCAATAAATAAATCTATTTACGTGCATACAGTCATAGCATTTTGAGCAGTGTTGAGTAGTGTAACAGCCGCAGGGAAGAAGCTGTTCCTGGACCTGCTGGTCTGGCAACGGAGAGACCTGTAGCGCCTCCCGGATGGTAGGAGGGTAAACAGTCCATGGTTGGGGTTAGAGCAGTCCTTGGCGATGCTGAGCGCCCTTCGCAGACAACGCTTGCTTTGGACAGACTCAATGGAGGAGAGTGAGGAACCGGTGATGCGTTGGGCAATTTTCACCACCCTCTGCAGTGCTTTCCGGTCGGAGACAGAGCAGTTGCCATACCATACTGTGATGCAGTTGGTAAGGATGCTCTTGATGGTGCAGCGGTAGAAGTTCACCAGAATCTGAGGAGACAGATGGACCTTCTTTAGACTCCTCAGGAAGAAGAGACGCTGGTGAGCCTTCTTGACCAGAGTTGAGGTATTGTGGGTCCAAGAGAGGTCATTGGAGATGTTGACTCCCAGGAACCTGAAGCTGGAAACATGTTCCACCTCCGTCCCGTTGATGTGGATGGGGGTGTGCATGCCGCCCCTAGAGTTCCTGAAGTCTACAATGAGCTCCTTGGTCTTCTTGGAGTTAAGGGCCATTTAAGGCTGCGGTGAGAAAAAACATTTTCACCCAGAGAGTTGAGAATTTGTGGAATTCCCTGCCACAGAGGGCAGTGGAGGCCAAATCACTGGATGGATTTAAGAGATAGTTGGATAGAGCTCTAGGGGCTGGTGGAATCAAGGGATATGGGGAGAAAGCAGGCACAGATTATTGATTTGGGAGGATTAGCCATGATCACAATGAATGGCGGTGCTGGCTCGAAGGGCTGAATGGCCTCCTCATGGACCTATTTTCTATGTTTCTATGAACTAGCTAGTAAGGTGAATAACTTAAGAGCAAATTATCACCTCAAATGTTTTGTGTATTGGCTTAAAATACAAAACCTCAGATCATCTGAAAATGATGTCAGATTTTGTTTTGGACAGAGAAGATTTGGACGAAGTCAGTAATAGCATTTGTTTTGTTTTTTTGTGCGTTTTCCTATCATTAAGTGAAGGTCTGGCCCTTTGCACATTTCTCCACCACTGAAGCCCTGCCAAAAATGAGGCCTCAGGAAGTGGGAGTGTATCTGGCTCTGAAATTGAGGCATGATAAAATAACAAACAGCTGCTGAAAATAGATTGTTACTACAGACTACAGTGCGTATAAAAATAATTTCCCACATTAGAGTGGACTTTGTGGAAATGAGTTGTGGGAGCTGGGAAATCTCAGCTGGAACATTGTTTCTCTGAATACCCTGCCTTCCCCTTTCTTCCACAAGAAAAAAACAAACCCTAGACGTCCAGGAAAATTGAGCTGATGATTTGTGAACATACCAACTTGCAAATCAATGGCTTGTGTTAAATATGTTGCTGTTCCCTCCCATCCCAGTGGACCAAAGTCCTGTTTGATATCATCTCCTCGATCTCTGTTTATGATGGAGTTGATTGGAGGATTGCTGTTGCTTCTGCACAGAAACTCTTTCAGAAAATTTCACAAGCGACTATTATTTTTCACCCATACTTGCACCTTCTGTCAATTCATGAGATTAGTTCTTCAATCGTGGCTGAGCCTACGAACAAGCGCTTTAAAGAAATAACAACCGGGTTGCCATTTGGGTCAGTGAATTTTCGACTACATTTTAGATTGAGGACTAACTCAGAAATGAAAATACAATGGAGCCTGGTTGAAACCTGTAGAATATTCCTCAGCATCCTGGATCTAGGTAGCTTTGGGCGAGTTCTTCGGAATTGATGGATGGGTGAAGCTATGTAAATGATCGCAGATGGATTTAGTGTGCACGAGAAGATTTTGTACTGTAAAAGCGGCTGAACATTATGTTTGCAAATGTAAAACAGCAGCAAAAGCAACAGCAATGGGACCGTTTTATGTAGAAAGATGTAGACTGTATCAAGGATGATTGGCCTGAATTTCAGCTTGCAGGAATTGCTAAGAAATATTGAACAGGTATAGTAAGTAAACAATTATTTTATCTTATTATCACGTGATGTTTAGTTCCCTTCCTAAATGATTCACTTGGATTTAAGTTATGTTCTTGCAATTCTATCATGTGGAAATCTTCTGCACATTGAATAAATGACATTAACCATTTTTTGCAGTGGGTTAAGAACTCTATGTTTGTACTTCAAAGAAGTTAGTGAATACATCTTAGAAGAAAATATCTGTGCATTTATAGAGAATTGCTGAGAATTGGAAAGTGTTCTAATATATTATAAATTTCATTTACATTTTGTTATCGGGTTGCCTCCCACGTTTGCAAAGATCATTTCCATGAAATGGAGAATTTAGCGTTTTCTTTCTTCTTGAAGTAGGTTAGTTCTGAGATTTTGCTGGTTCTGCAGTGTGAAGTGAAGCAGTTTACACAATACTCAAACTGACTATTTCTTAACATCTGCCAACTTCTACAACTTTTCATCGACTATTCTATGACTAATAAACTTTTCATTAATTACTTTAGTTTAGATTAGTTTAAAGATACAGCACAGAAATATGGACTGTATGCCGAACAGTTATCTCCACGCACTGACACTATCCTGCACACATTAGGGACAAATTACAGTTTTACCGAAGCAAATGAACCTTCAATCCTGTACGTCTTTGGAGTGTGGGAGAAAAACGCAGCACCCGCAGGAAACCCACGCAGGTCACAGGGAGAACGTAAAAACTTAGTTCAGACAGCACCTGTAGTCAGGATGGAACCCGGGTCTCTGCCGCTGTGAGGCAGCAACTCTACCGCTGCACCACTGTGTTGCCAGTGGGGGGCAGAGTGGTGGTAGGAAGCTTGGGCGAGCTACTGTGCGGGGATGATGGGGTTGCAGAGAGAAGTGAGGAGTGGTGTACAGGTGGGGGTAGTATGAGTAACAAGGTTGAAAGAGGGGAAAGGGCAGCAGGACCCAGTGGTCCCATTAGAGCGGTGCCCTGGTGGAAGCCGGACCCAGGAGGGTGTTGGAGCCGAGAACATAGAGGCTGTCGGCCTGGAGCCAAGCCTGGAGTTCAGCTGTTGAATGTGAGCGGGAGAGAGGCAAGGATCAGCATAGTCGATGGTCGCTGGGAGGGTTAGGGAGTGCAGGTAAGGGTAGGTGGTGAAATGGATGACCTCATAGTGTGACACAGTTGCATCCATAACTTTCAAGTCAACTGCATCCTCAAAATTTAAATAGAATCACTTGACCATCTCCGACACCTCCCTCTCCTTTCTTGATCTCACAGTCTACATCAGAGAAAATAGACTATTAATAATAATAATAATACATTTTAGGTCCAGACAAGGGGCAACATTACATTAAAAAAATGCATTGCATATTAAAAAAAATATCATAAAGTACATATAAAATCTTAGTATATCACATAAAAGCATCATAACTTATTTAAAAAAAAACAATACATGAGTTAAAAATCCAGATTAAAAGAATGGTCAATGTCCTACAACGAGACAACGATGCCAGTGTCTCCACAGCTGGGATTCGTAGCGTGTAGTGCTAACCCTTATGTTTGACAAGGCCACAATAATTACATTTTTAGAGTCATTTATCCTGCAAATGAATTTATACATGTGATTCCTTAGGATAGCTTCTAAAGTACTGACTCCTGCAGCCACAAACATATTACTGGCACTACACCATCTAGGTTCCCTTAGCAGTGTTCTCATGGCATCGTTATATGCCACCTTTAGTCTCTGCAAACTTGTCTTTCCATAGTTTGACCACAGGTGTGCAGTGTAGAGTGGTGTGTAGTATGCTCTAAATAGCGACATCTTCACCACATCTGCACACGCTCCAAATTTACGCAAGAGAATAATTGCCTGTACATACAGCATGCGTCGTTGCCTATAAATATCCTCATCATCTGTCATTTGTTCTGTAATAATATGCCCTAGGTATTTTACCTTATTACAGACACTAAGATTATTGTCAGACAATTTAAAATCAGGAAATTTTAGACATTTATCCTCTTTGGTTGTACAGATCATAACAGCACTCTTACTAGCATTATATTTAATATCATGTTCCACACCATACACAGAACATATAGTAAGGAGCTGCTGGAGACCAGCGCTAGATGGACTAAAGACCACAAGATCATCTGCATACATAATATGGTTCACTAAAATATTATTGACTAACGTCTATTACAAACCCACTGACTCGCACAACTATCTCGACTACACGTCTTCCCACCCTGCTTCCTGCAAAGACTCTATCCCCTATTCCCAATTCCTCCGTCTACGCCGCATCTGCGCCCAAGATGAGGTGTTCCATACCAGGACATCCGAGATGTCCTCATTCTTTAGGGAAGGGTGGGTTCCCCTCTCCCATCATAGGTGAGGCCCTCACTCGTGTCTCCTCGGTACCCCACAGCTCCGCCCTTGCTCCCCCTCCCCGCAACAGAGACAGAGTTTCCCTCCAAAAGTGGGGGAAAAGATTTAATAGGAATCCAAGGGGTGACTTTTTCACACAAAGGGTGGTAGGTGTATGGAACAAGCTGCCAGAGTAGGTAGTTGAGGCTGGGACTATCCCATCATTTAAGAAACACAGGTACATGGATAGGACAGGTTTGGAGGGATATGGACCAAGCGCAGGCAAGTGGGACTAGTGTAGTGTGGTGTGGGCAAGTTGTGCCGAAGGGCCTGTTTCCACACTGTATCACTCTATGCCTCTAATCCTTACTTCCACCCCATCAGCCGTCGCATACAACACATAATCCTCCGAAATTTCCGCCACCTCCAACGGGAGGGATCCCACCACTAGCCACATTTTCCCATCTCCATCCCTTTCCGACTTCTTCAGAAACCGTTCCCTCCGCAACTCCCTGGTTAACTCATCCCTTCCCACCCAAACCACACCCTCCCTAGGTACCTTCCCCTGCAACCGCAGAAGATGCAACACCTGTCTCGATACCTCCCTCGACTCTGTCCAGGGATCCCGACAGTCCTTTCAGGTTAGGCAGAAGTTCACTTGCACCTCCCCCAACCTCATCTACTCTATCCGCTGTTCAGTATGTGGACTCCTATACATCAGCAAGACCAAACGCAGACTGGGCGATCGTTTTGCAGAACACCTTTGTTCAGCCCGCCTGAACCTATCTGATCTCTTGTTTTCTGGACACTTTAATTCTCCTTCCCATTCCTTCGCAGACCTTTGGGTCATCAATACCAGGTCATTGGAGATGTCCTCATTCTTTAGGTACCAGCTTTAGAGACCGTTCCCTCCGCAACTCCCTGGTCAACTCGTCCCTTCTCACCCAAACCACCCTGTCCCCAGGTACTTTCCCCTGCATCCACAGGAGATGCAACCTTCCCCCTTTACCTCCCTTTACCTCCCTCCTCGACTCCATCCATGGACCCTGACAGTCTTTCCAGGTGAGGCAGCGATTCACTTGCACCTCCTCCAACCTCATCTACTGTATCCGCTATTCCAGGTGTCAACTCCTGTACATCGGCGAGACCAAGCGCAGGCTCGGCGATCGTTTCGCTGAACACCTCCGCTCAGTCCACCTGAACCTACCTGATCTCCCGGTGGCTCAGCACTTCACCTCCCCCTCCCATTCCCAATCTGACCTTTCTGTCCTGGGCCTCCTCCATTGTCAGAGTGAGGCCCAGCGCAAATTGGAGGAACAGCACCTTATATTTTGCTTGGGCAGCTTACACCCCAGCGGTATGAACATTGACTTCTCGAACTTCAGATAGCCCTTGCTTTCCCTCTCTCTCTATCCCCTCCCCTTTCGTTGTTCTCCCATCAGTCTTACTATCTCCGACTACATTCTATCTTTGTCCCGCCCCTCCCCTTTCTTCAGTCTGAAGACAGGTCTCGACCCGAACCGTCACCCATTCCTTCTCTCCAGAGATGTTGCCTGTCCCAATGATTTACTCCAGCATTTTATGTTTTCCTACACTGACCTTTCTGTCATCGATCGATCTCCACTGTCAGAGTGAGGCTAAACACAAATTGGAGGAACAGCATCTCATATTTCGCTTCTGACAGCCCAGTGGTATAAATATTGATTTCTCTCACTTCAGGTAGCCCCGGCATTCCCTCTCTCTGTCTCTCTATCCC
Organism: Leucoraja erinaceus; assembly: GCF_028641065.1. Taxonomy (NCBI): domain Eukaryota; kingdom Metazoa; phylum Chordata; class Chondrichthyes; order Rajiformes; family Rajidae; genus Leucoraja; species Leucoraja erinaceus. The sequence goes on along the minus strand of NC_073384.1, from coordinate 70,679,788 downwards.
TCCCCTACCCAAGTCACTAGCTTCTCATTTTCACCCTACAAACAGCTTACAATGGCCTGTTTCCATTATCATTGTTACTTTTTTGCATTCATTGTTCTTTATCTCTCCACATCACCATCTATATCTCTCGTTTCCCTTATCCCTAACCAGTCTGAAGAAGGGTCTCGACCCGAAACGTCACCCATTCCTTCTCTCCAGAGATGCAGCCTGTCCCGCTGAGTTACTCCAGCATTTTGTGTCTGTCTTCGGTTTAAATCAGCATCTGCAGTTCCTTCCTACATATTTCTCTAGACTGCCGGAGGTTGACAGGAGGCCTGTTTAACTAACAATAAAAATAATGAGAGACATAGATAGGGTGGACAGTCAGAACATTTTCTGCAGGTTGGAAATGCCAAAGACTAGAGTTAATAGCTTTCAGGTAAGAGAGGCAAAGGTTAAAGGAGATGTGTTGTTGAGCATGGAAACGGGTTGTTCAGCCCAACTTGTTTGTGCCCCATTAACCCTTGTACCATTTATCCATGTTTGACCCATATCCCTCTTAACCTTTTCTATCTATCTATCTGAGTGTTTTTTAAATGCTCTTGTAGAACGTGCCTCAACTACCTCCTCTGGCAGCTCATTCCATATACCCATCACTCTCTGGGTGAAAGAGTTGCACCTCAGGTTCCTATTAAATGTTTCCCCTCTCACCTTAAACTTGTCTTCTGGTTCTTGATTCCCACTACTCTGGGCAAAAGAATCAGTTCCCCTCACGATTTTGTACACCTCCATAAGATCACCTCTTTGCCTTCTGCACTCCAAGGAATAAATTCCTAGCTTGCCCAAGCACTCCTTATAGCTCAGGCCCTCGAGTCCTGGCAACATCCTTTAAATCTTCTCTGCACTTTTTTACCAGTTTAATAACATCCTTCCAGAGCTGGACACAATACTTTTTTATCTCAATTATCTTTGAGATGTGGCAAGAAACCAGCGCACCCGGAGGAAACCCACACGATCACAGGCAGAATGTACAAATTTCACGTAGAGAGCTCCCGCGGTCAGGATCGAACCCAGGTCTCTGGCACTGTAAGGCAGCAGCTTTACCAACTGTGCCACGGTACAATAGTCAGAGTGAAGAGATATCCTTGACGAATGCATTTGTTGACTGTTGCGACCTTGCTTTCCGCAGGATATCCAGGCTGAGATTGAAGCTCACAATGACATTTTCAAGAATATTGATGGCAACAGGCAAAAGATGGTGAAGGCTCTGGGTAATTCAGAGGAAGCTACCTTGCTCCAACAGCGACTCGATGATATGAACCAGCGCTGGAGTGATCTGAAGACAAAATCTGTCAACATTAGGTCTGTAGAGTGAAAGAGGTGTTGTAGTGTAAAAGGTCACAATGTGCTGGAGTAAGTCAGCAGGTCCGGCAGCATCTCTGGAAAACATGGATAGGTGACGTTTCGGCTTGAGACCCTTCCGACTGATTGTAGAGGGGGCAGAAGAAAGCTGGAAAAGAGGAGATGCAGGACAAAGTGTGGCAGGTAATAGGTCGACATAGGCGAGGAGAGATTGATGATAGCCAGATGGTTGGGACAAAGCTCAGAGATAAGAGCAGAAGGTGTTTGTCAGGTTTGAAATGTTGAGAATTGTGAAGCCAGGAGGAGGAAAGTAGCAGGGGGTGGGAGGAGCTGGAAGGAAGAAATAGGTGGGAGTTCAGTTTGGGTTTTGGGGATTAAAGTGGAAGTGGGAACAGAGAGTTGGGGGCTGGAATTTGGTGCGGGTTGGTTAAGGGTTACCTAAAATTGGTGATTTGATTGTTCATACCATTGGGTTGTAAGCTACCCAAGCGGAATAGCACGTGCTGTTCAATTATACCAGGGAGTTGTAAACCTCTTTATTGAAAAACTTAAGTCGAGAGTGAAGGATGGACATTTTAAAAGTATTAGAGATAAAATGAAACAAAATTATGATGTGTTTTTGCCTCAAGCTTTGACGTTAAAATTCTGCATTCTTTAGGAATGTAACTAAACGTCGAAATTCGCAGAACATCAGAAATTCTAGTTTATAGGTTTTTGGGATGAAATTGAGTGATTGAGTCATAAGACAGGTAAACAGGCTCCTCGGCCTAACTAGCCCATGTCAACCAAGCTGCCCCATCTAAGCTGGTCCCATTTATCTGCATTTGGCCCAAATCCCTCCAAACCTTTCTTATCCATGTACCTGTCCAAATGCCTTTCAAATGTTGTTATTGTACCTGCCTCAACTACTACTTCTGTTCAAGAAGGAACTGCAGATGCTGGAGAATCGAAGGTAGACAAAGTTGCTGGAGAAACTCAGCGGGTGCTGACAAAATTGCTGGAGAAACTCAGCGCCCCCACCCTGCATCAGTCTTAAGAAGGGTTTCGGCCCGAAACATCGCCTATTTCCTCCATAGATGCTGCCTCACCCGCTGAGTTTCTCCAGCATTTTTGTCCACCTAAAAGCAAATAAATTAGTAAAGCAAATATCTTGGTCTCCCAACATACTCAGTATGAATATTTAATGACTTGTCTGTGTAAAATGTAAGTTTTTACTGAATGAAGATTGGATAAAGAATTATCTTCATGCGAGGAAGCAGAGCGTGATGGTGGAAGGTTTGGGTTTTTTTTGGACTGGAGGATGTGACTAGCGATGTGTCTCAGGAATTGGTGGTGGGTCAATTTGTAATCTACATCCATGACTTGGATGAGAACTTTCGAGGTATGCTTGGTCGGTTTGCAGGTGATACTGAAATAGGTGGTATCGTAGGCAATGACGATGGCTATCAAGAATTACAACAGGATCTTGATCAGCTGGGCAAGTGGGCCGTGAAATGGCTAATGGAGTTTAATTCATATGAGAGCGAGGTGTTCTAGGAAGTCAAACCCGGGCAGGACCTTCACAGTAAATGGTAGGGATCTAGGGTGTGTTGTAGAGCAGAGGGATTGAGGAATACAAGTACAGAGGCAATAAAACTCAGTGTGGTGTCACAAGTAGATAGGATAGGGAAGAAGACTTTTGGAATGCTGTCTTTCATCAGTCAGGGAATTGAGTATAGATTGGGATGGTATGTCTCAGTTGTACAATTTGTTGGTGATGCTGCATTTGAATATTGTGTTAAAGTTGGTCACCCTCCTCTAGAAAGGATCCTATGGAAAGCTCGAAAGAGTGCAGAGAAGATTTGCAAGGATGCTGCTAGGACTTGAGCTATCAGGATCAGAATCAATTTATTGGCCAAGTATATACACATACAATAAATTTTGCTCGCACATGGTAAAAACACGATATACAGCAGACAATATTTAAAAAATATGTAAAAATAAAGTGCAAGAGTAAAAAGGGTCAGGGGTGCTATATATTGCACATGTAGATATCTACATGGGGAAAGGTTGGGCAATGTTGGATGGATGCTGAGTCTTTTTCCCAGGGCAGAGGATCAAGTACTAGAGGACACAGATTTAAGGTGAGAGGGGAAAGACTTAATCGGTATGTGAGGGACAACTTTTTTTCACACCGAATGTGGAGGATATATGGGACAGGCTGTCAGAGGAAGTAGTTGAAACAGGTACAACAACCCTTTGAAATGACGTTTGTACAAGTGTATGGAAAAGAAAGGTTTAAAGGTTCATGGGCGAAACGCAGGTAAAATGGACAAGCTTAGAAGAGTCCACATGGACTAGTTGAGCCAAACAACCTGTTTTCATGGTTTATAGCACTGTGACTCTCTGGTGCTTGAATAAGGGGATAAACGCCAATGTTTAGAAATTGAGAGCTAATTAGTATTTCAAGCAGTTTTATGCTTTCCTGCAGCCATGCCATATTTTAAACAGAAGCAGTATTGATTGTTTTGAATTGATTAAGTGGAAATGTTTTTTCAACGTTTTCATCATATACAATGTCAATAGTTGACGCTATCCATTTCCTGATCAGGGTTCATTTGGAAGCGAATGCAGAACGCTGGAAAAGGTTGCTAACATCACTAGAAGAATTGAACAAGTGGTTAAATCTCAAAGATGAAGCACTGACAAAACAGATGCCTGTTGGAGGTGATGTTCAGACGTTGCTGCTGCAGCGGGACCACTGTTCGGTAAGTTTTCTACCCCTTGTCTTCTCAGTCCCGCTCTTGAATTTAGAGTGTTTATTCGTGCCTCTGAATCAGTTTGGGAATTCTGATGGTTTGATATGAAGTAGAATTTGGTTTGTTTTGGTTTTGGGCAGCACGGTGGCGCTGTGGTAGAATTGCTGCCTGATGAGCCTGTCCCACTTAGGCGACTTTTTAGGCGAGTGCAGGAGACTGCGCTCACCACATGTTCTCTGGTGGTCTCTGGCGTCATGGTCGTGAGGAGTTCCCGCATTCTGGGAACTAGTCGCAGCCTCAGTATATTCACCGCAAATTTTTCAACGTTGAAAAAATTTCTGCGACCAAAAATTGGTTGCCATGGAGATAATTGATCATCCTGTAGTCGTGGGTGCAGTTGTAGTGGGGTCGCCATGTAGTTGTAGGTAGTTTTAGTTAATCGTCTTTGCTGACTGGTCATTTTCATTGGCTCATTGGGGGAAAAAAAACGTAAGCAGTAGTTTTCAGAACCAAGGATAACCGACCGGTAATGTTAATGTCGGCCGAGCTTCACAGACGTGTATCTCTGGCTTATTAAATGTTGGCTGGCTTCTTAAAAGTTGTCTCCACTCCTTCTCCCCCCCCTTCTCCCCCCCCCCCCCCCCCCCCCTTTTAAAGAACTTACCGTACACTGTGCTAGCCGTCTAAATTACAGCGCCAACCTTCCAGTTCATCGCGGTTCGTGTCTGTATCACGGTGGCTTTGCATCGTGTGAATTTCAGACAGCACTCCCCCCGTTTCCCCAGGCCCACGCCTTTGCGATGTGTTTGTGTGTGTGTGTGTGTTCCACTGTGACAGTCGCCGTTCCAGTTCCTGGTTTTTCAGGCGACTGTTGGCAACTTGACGGTCGCCGGCAGTCTGCTGAAAAATCACCTAAGTGGGACAGGCCCATTACAGCGGCAGAGACCCGGGATCAATCCCGACTACGGGTGCGGTCTGTACAGAGTTTGTGCGTTTTCCCCGAGACCTCATAGGTTTTCTCTTGAGATCTTCGGTTTCCTCCCACACTCCAACGACGTACAGTTTTGTAGGTGAATTGGCTTGGTGTAAATGTAAATTGTCCCTAGTGGGTGTAGGATAGTGTTAATGTGCGGGGATCGCTGACTTGGTGAGCTGAAGGGCCTGTTTCCGTGCTGCATCTTTAAACTAGCCCACTCTCCTACTTCAGGTGGAATTATTAGATTCCATTCCTAATAATTTCTGATGTCTCAGCTTATTTCTGTCCAACATGAACCAAAGTTAGTGATTTTGCAGATAGTGAAGAAGGTTGTGAACGATTGCAGCAGAATCTGGATCGATTGGCCAGGTGGGCGGAGGAATGGTTGATGGAATTTAATACAGAGAAATGTGAGGTGTTGCATTTTGGGAAGTCTAACATGGGCAGGACCTACACAGTGAATGGTAGGCCTCTGGGTAGTGTTGTAGGGCAGAGGGATTTAGGAGTACAGGTGCGTGGTTCCTTGAAGGTCGAGTCACAGGTCAAAAAGGCTTTTGGAACTTTGGCCTTCATCAGTCAGAGTATTGAGTATAGAAGTTGGGAGGTCATGTTGCAGCTGTATAAGATGTTGATGGGACCGCATTTAGAATATTGTGTTCAGTTCTGGGCACCATGTTATAGGAAAGATATTGTCAAGCTTGAAAGGGTTCAGAAAAGATTTACGAGGATGGTGCCAGGACTAGAGGGTGTGAGCTATAGGGAGAGGTTGAATAGGCTGGTCTCTATTCCATGGAGTGCAGGAGGATGAGGGGAGATCTTACAGAGGTATATGACAGGGGATATACTTCTGAGGCTGAATGGGCAGACAGTTGAGCAGGTAGAGGCCTTTAGATACCTGGGCACAGAGATTGACACCCGCCTGTCCTTCTCCCAGCACACAGACTCTGTGTACAAGTAGGCACAGCAACGCCTGTTCCTGCTGAGGAAACTCAGGAGCTTTGATGTCAGACAGGACATTTTAACAGCTGTCTATAAATCACTTATAAAATCTGTACTCACCTTTAACATCACATCCTGGTTCACCCTCACCTCTGTCAAAGACAAATCAAAGCTTTCCCGGATCATCAATCTGGCAAGCAAAATAACTGGCAAAACTCAAAATCAATTATCAGTACTCCACACCCAGGCAGTTAAAAGGAAAGCCAATCTCATTACACAGGACCCACCCACCCCCTGCACAAGTCTTTCCAACTTCTGCCATCAGGCCGCCGATATAAAGTCCCCCTATCCAAGAAAAACATCCACAAAAACTCATTCATACCCATTGCCATAAACAGCTTAAATAAAAAATGAACAATGGACAAATTAACCCTGACGCATTGTCACTTTACACGTATCCACAATTTTTATCTTGTCTATTTTTACAGTTTTAATCTTTATATTTGCTTTTAAGATCGATACACACTGTGTGTGCTCGCAGAAATCTGTGTTGTATGACTGCTTATCAGTACATTGTCCTGTCTGTATGTTGAGCCACGTCAAAGAAGATTTTCTGTTACGACAGACAATAAAGTTTTCTGAATCTGAATCTGAATAAAATGATGAGAGGAATAGATCGGGTAGATGCACAGGCTCTTTTACCCAGAGTAGGTGAATCAAGGACCAGAGGACATAGGTTCAAGGTGAAGGGGAAACAAATTAATAGGAATCCGAGGGGTCACTTGTTTACACAGAGGGTGGTGGGTGTATGGAACAAGCTGCCAGAGGAGGTAGTTGAGGCTGAGACTATCCCATCGTTTAAGAAACAGTTGGAAAGGTACATGGATAGGACAGATTTGGAGGATTGTGGACCAAGCGCAGGCAAGTGGGACTAGGGTAGCTGCGACATTGTTGGCCGGTGTGGGCGAGTTGGGCCGAAGGGCCGGTTTCCACACTGTATCACTCTATGACTGGGCTTGTAATCACTGGAATTTAGACGGATGAGAGGGGATCTTATGGAAACATATAATATTCTTAAAGGGTTGGACAGGCTAGACGCAGGAAAAATGTTCCCCATGTTGGGGGAGTCCAGAAGCAGGGTTCACAGTTTAAGAATAAGGGGTTGGCCATTTAGGACAGATGAGGCCAAACATTTTCACCCAGAGAGTTGTGAATATGTGGAATTCTCTTCCACAGAAGGCAGTGCAGGCCAATTCACTGGATGTTTTCAAGAGATAGTTAGATTTAGCTCTTAGGGCTAACGGTATCAAGGAGATACAGGAATGGGGTACTGATTTTGGTTGATCAACCATGATCATTTTGAATGCTGGTGCTGGATTGAAGGGCCGAATGGCCTACTCCTGCACCTATTTTTCGATGTTCTAAGTAACATTCTCACCCTTTGTGAAATTCTCTCATGCAGGGACTCAAGCACGAGTTACTGGATAAGGAAGACGCAATCCTGACTGCTCTAGATTCTGCACGATTATTCCTTGCAGATCAACCTATAGAGGGTCCCGAAGAACCACGACATCATTTGCACATTAAGACTGGTCAGTGGATTAACAGTTCTCTTTAAGAACGAGCAATTTGCCAGAAATTGGCCCTTAATCCTGTCATAATGATGAAAAATAAATTAATGATAAATCGTGGAGTGAAGAGAGCTGCAGTGCTAATGAAAGTTCAAACTCTAGTAATAGTGTTGATGCAGCAGCTTAAAGAGAGATGCTGTTGCATTGAGGTAGTATTGCCACAATGTTCTGGAGATAATTCTTCTCCTGATCTAGTGAATCCAGTTACTTCACTTTAGTTTAGTTTAGAGATACAGCATTGAAACAGGCCCTTCAGCCCACCTAGTCTGCACCAACCAGCGATCCCCACACATTAACACTATCCTACTTACACTAGGGACAAGTTACATTTACACCAAGCCAATTAACCTACAAACCTGCACGCAGTTCGGGAGGAAATCGAAACTCTCTGAGAAAACCCACACGGTCACGGGGAGAACGTACAAACTCCGTACAGACAGCTCCCGTAGTCAGGTTTGAACCTGGGTCTCCGGTGCTGCAAGCACTGTAAGGCAGCAACTCTACTGCCACCCATACTTGAAACTTTCTAGTGAACATATTTTGAAATGTGGCGTGGGCATAATGGCTGAATAGCCTTGTTCTGTAAATTCCAATGATTCTAATTCATAGTTTGCCTTTACACATCGCTCTGACTTTCAAACTGGACCTGTCCCAACTTTAAATTCGGATTCTGAGAAGAAATGCATTCATTTATTTGATCTAACATATTAATGTGTGCTTTCCTTGAAGGGAAATAGTTGAAGTGCTATCAAATGTCCTCAACCATCTCAATGTGCACACAATGCTAGTCCAGTGTAACTGAGAGTAAGAGAAGTTGCAACAGAATCTAACTGGATTATCATTTTACAGCTATGTAGGCAATCTATAGAAACAAAACGGCAATCTATCTCTTTGCTTCTAAAACTTTGATCTTGGATGTGTGTGTGTGTGTGATGTTTGTGTGCGTTTCACATCCCCTCGAAAACACGACGCGCTAACGGTGAAAATGTTACATATTCCGATAGAGATTTGCGCCATGATGTCAAAATTCGCCTTATCTGAAAATTTCATGCATTATTTCTCGAGTTATTTATGAAAATGTTCATAAATCTCAAAGAACATAAATAAATGAGGTGGTCTCGCTGATGACGTCAAAACGGATCTGACTGCCTGCCTCTGCTCGCGCTGCGAGTGACGTCACCCTGTTCTGTCTTCTGTACTTCTTCGCTTCTTAACTTTTACTTCTTAGTTCTTGAAACGCCAAGGGATAGACTTGATCCCAGCTGCCTATACCTGTCCCATGCCTCCTTCTTGCTCTTGACGAGATCTCCTATATCTCTCGTCATCCAAGCTTTCCTGCCTTGCCCTTCACTCTAACAGGAGCGTGTCGGACGGAAGAAGGGTCTCGACTCGAAATGTCACCCATTCCTTCTCTCCAGCTTTTTGTGTCTATCTACTTTAAAACAAATTGGTAGAACGCTGTGTGAAAACGTGTGAATGTAATTGACACTATCTTTACAGCTCAATTACCTTTGTAATAACAGCTCTGCAACGTTCTTTTTGTAACGTTTCCAACTATCCCCTTGATCTTAATTGGATCTGAGGCCTTACGCAGTTATCTCCTGTTATTGGCACTGATAGCAAGATTTAATACCCTCAAGATAACTTTTAACTCCTGAAAATTGAAAGTTGGTGGCTGATGCCTATATTTATCCTTTGATTACTATGCAAAGCTGAGCTTTAATTTAAATATTTGTTGTATTATACTGTTTTATTTATTCTATGCCTTTTTTTTACTTTAGGAGTCACAATTGTATACAGTGCCCTCCCTAATGTTTGGGACAAAGAACCATCATTTATTTATTTGCCCCTGCTCTCCACAATTTGAGATATGTAATAGAAAAAAATCACATGTGGTTAAAAGTGCACATTGTCAGATTTTAAGAAAGGCCATTTTTATACATTTTGGTTTCACCATGTAGAAATTACAACAGTGTTTATACATAGTCCCCCCCATTTCAGGGCACCATAATGTTTGGGACACAGCAATGTCATGTAAATGAAAGTTGTCATGTTTAGTATTTTGTGGCATATCCTTGAATGCAATGACTGCTTGAAGTCTGCGATTCATGGACATCACCAGTTGCTGGGTATCTTCTCTGGTGATGCTCTGCCAGGCTTGTATTGCAGCCATATTTAGCTTATGCTTGTTTTGGAGGCTTGTACTCTTCAGTTTTCTCTTCAGCATATAAAAGGCATGCTCAATTGGATGATCAGCCATGATCACATTGAATGGCGGTGCTGGCTCAAAGGGCCGAATGGCCTACTCCTGCACCTATTCTCTATTGTCTATAACACCGCACCACTGTGTTTCACAGATGAGGTGGTATGCTTTGGATCTTGGGCAGTTCCTTCTCTCCTCCATACTTTGCTCTTGCCATCACTCTGATATAAATTAATCTTCGTCTCATCTGTCCAAAAGACCTTTTACCAGAACTGTGGTTGCTCTTTTAAGTACTTCTTGGCAAACTGTAACCCGGCCATCCTATTTTTGCAGCTAACCAGTGGTTTGCATCTTGCAGTGTAGCCTCTGTATTTCTGTTCATGAAGTCTTTTGCAGACAGTGGTCATTGACAAATCCACACCTGACTCCTGAAGAGTTTATCTGATCTGTCGGACAGGTGTTTGGGGATTTTTCTTTATTATAGAGAGAATTCTTCTGTCATCAGCTGTGGAGGTCTTCCTTGGCCTGCCAGTCCCTTTGTGATTAGTAAGCTCACCAGTGCTCTCTTTCTTCCTAATGATATTCCAAACAGTTGATTTTGGCAAGCCTAAGGTTTGGCTGTTGTTTCTAACAGTTTTATTCTTGTCTCAGTCGCATAATGGCTTCTTTGTCTTTCATTGGCACAACTTTGGTCCTCATGGTGATAAACAGCAATAAAAGTTTCCAAAGGTGATGGAAAGACTGGAGGAAAGACTAGGTGCTGAGAGCTCTCTTATACCTGCATTAAGGAGGCAATTAAACACACCTGAGCAATTACAAACACCTGTGAAGCCATGTGTACCAAACATTATGGTGCCCTGAAATGGGGGGACTATGTATAAACACAGCTGTAATTTCTACATGGTGAAACCAAAATGTATAAAAATGGCCTTTAATAAAATCTGACAATGTGCACTTTAACCACATGATTCTTTCTATTACAAATCTCAAATTATAGAGTACAGAGGCAAATAAATAAATGATGGGTCTTTGTCCCAAACGTTATGGAGGGCACTGTATCTTCAACTGCTTTGGAGATCCCTTTCCTCACCAAATGAAAACTAAAATTTAACTTCTCGTACTTGCTATTTATATGGTTGCCTTTGTGTCTTTCAAAATGTCTGTGACTTATCCTCTTCCCTAGAAGGGGCCAAAAGACTTTTGAAGGATCTTTGACGTTAAGAAAGTGGTCATTGTATTAAAAGAATTTATGCGGTAGAAAGCTGACAAGCAATTACATCTGTACAATTCCAGAGCCGACCCCCGAAGAGAAAGCACAGAGGATTGCTAAAGTGGTGCGGAAACAGTCAACAGAAGTGAAGGCCAATTGGGAGCAGCTGAAGATTCATGCAAGCAGCTGGCAGAAGCAGGTAGAAACGGCCCTGGGGAAACTACAGGAACTGCAGACAGCTATGGACGGCCTTGAAGCCCATGTGGTAACAGCTGAAAGCGTCCGCAATGACTGGCAACCTGTAGGAGACCTGCTTATTGATTCTTTGCAAGATCACATTGACAAAATTACAGTAAGTGAATTCAGATTATTCTGTCTTTATGAGTATCTCTAAACTGAACAGGTGTGCTGTTCAACAGAGCTGGTGTGATGTGCCTGGTGTAATCAATACAATACAATACAATATATTTGTTGTCATTTGAACCTCATTGAGGTTCAAACAAAATTTGGTTTCTGCAGTCATACACACAAGGAAAAGACCAAGACACAACACAATTTACACAAACATCCATCCCAGCGCATCACCTCCTCGCTGTGATGGAAGGCAAAGACTTATCTCTCCCCTGCACTTCCCATTCTCCTCCCGATGTCAGAGACAAAGTCCCCGGCGGGCGATGGTAAGTGTCCCGTGATCATTAAAGCCGCGCCGGGTGATACAAAGCCACGCTCCGGGTCTTGTTGTTGGAGCCCGCGGCGGGCGCTAGCAAAGTCCCACAGCCATTCAAAGCCGCGGCGGGCGGTGATGTACTCCAGGTACTCTTCAACCCCGCAACTCGGGCGGGAGAAGTCGCCGTTGCAGAAGCCCCGAAAAGCGGTCTCCCAGCAGGGACCCGCGGGCTCCCGGTGTTACTGTCTACCAGACCTGCGGTAAGCCTCCGAATCTGCGGGGTCAGGTCACAGCCGCGCGCCACCACCCGCTACACCCGCTCCGAACTCGGCCAGCTCCACGATGGTAAGTAGGTCCGCAGGCTCCGCGACTGGAGCCCCAGGTCGTTCCTGCTGGAGGCCGCTCCACGGTGCTCGGCCCCAACGACAACGGAGACCCGACAGCGAAAAGGTCGGGTTCTCCTTACAGGGAAAACATTTTAAAAGTTTCCCCACCCCCCGCCCCCCACACACATCATACCCAATTAAAAAAAAAAACAAAACTACATTCAAACAAGACAAAAAATAATAAAAAGACAGACGGACTGCAGAGGCCGCTGCGACGAGAGTCGCGCCGCCCACCCACTAGGTAGGTGTTAATCGATGTTGGCCCATTGCTATTTGTGGTTTATATCAATGGCTTGGATGAGAATGCAATGTCATTGATTAAGAAATTTGCAGATGACACTAAAGTGGATGGGATTGTAGGTAGACACACAATGCTGGAGTAACTCAGCGGGTCAGGCAGCATCTCTGGAGAGAAGGAATGGGTGACGTTTCGGGTCGAGACCCGTCTTCAGACTCATTTCAGTGGGTAGCATTGTAGAAAATTACAGCGGGATCTTGATTAGTTGGGCAAGTGGGCTTCATGGAGTTTAATGTGGATAAATGTGAGGTATTGCATTTTGGGAAGTCAAACCAGGGCAGAATATTCACAGTGAATGGCAGGGCCCTGGGAAGTGAAGAGTGGTGTCACAGTGGCGCAGCGGTAGAGTTGCTGCCTTTACAACTCCGGCCGCTGTCTGTATGGAGTATATACATTCTCCCCATGACCTGCGGTGAATAATATCATGATGGGAATAGATAGCGTAGATGCTGTCTTTTACCCTGAGTAGGGGAATCAAGAACCAGAATATATAGGTTTACGGTGAGTGGGAAAAGATTTAATAGGAACCAGAGGGGCAACTTTTTCATACAGAGGGTCATCCGTATATGGTGCTGCCAGAGGAGGTAGTTAATGTTGGTAATATAACAACATTTAAAATATATTTGAACAGGTACATGGTTTAGAGGGCTATGCGTAGGAATAATATTGAAGGGGTATCTTGGGTTGGCACAGCAGTAGAGTTGCTGCCTTGCAGCACCAGAGGCCCGGGGTTCGATCCTGGCTACGGGTACTTGTTTGTACGTTCTCCCCGTGAACTTTGGTTTCCTCCCACACTCCAAAGACGTGCAGATTTGTAGGTTAATTGTCTTGATGTAAACATGAAACTTGGCCTAGTGTAGGATATTATTAGTGTGAGGGGATCGCTGGTCGGTGTGGACTTGGTGGGCTGAAGGGCCTGTTTCTAAACTAAGAATTCAGAATTGGGATTGGAACTTCAGCAGTTTTATTTTGAATGTGTATTTTTGCACCTGGGTTACCACGCAGGTTAACTTTTTGAACACTACCCAGCTCAACAACACAAGATAAATCCAGTTTTATGTATTATGTTGTTTTGTTTCTGAATGAGTTGATCCCAATTGGCACAACGTTATATTTCCAATGTTTTTGGCACCCTTCAGTCAATTAGGATAAGGAGATTTCATCCAAGTATTGAAGTATCTTCAGGAGAGTAAGGTGCTGGGGGAATGGAGTTTGGGCAGAAAATTAACTCTTTCTGGATGATAGAACAGGTACAGCACTTAATGGAAATTATTGAGAATTGAGAGGAAGCACAATGCTAAAATATGTCATAAGATCATAAGGAATAGGGGCAGAATTAGGCCATCCGGCCCATCAAGTCTACTCTGCCATTCAATCATGGCTGATCTATCTCTCCCTCCTAAGCCCATTCTCCTGCCTTGTCCCCTTAACCCCTGACACCTGTATTAATCAAGAATCTATCTATCTCCATCCATTGACTTGGCCTCCACAGCCTTCTGTGGCAAAGAATTCCACAGATTCACCACCCTTTTCACAAAAGAAATTCCTTCGCATCTCCTTCCTAAAGGAACGTCCTTTCATTCTGAGGCTATGACCTCTATTCCCTAGACTCTCCCACTAGTGGAAACATCCTCTCCACATCCACTCTATCCAAGCCTTTCACTATTCGGTAAGTTTCAATGAGCCCCCCCCCCCCCCATTCTTCTAAACTCCAGCGAGTACAGGTCCAGTGCCATCAAATGCTCATCATAGGTTAACCTTTATTTATGCAGGTTAATCAATCAATTAATCAATCTCATAATATTAGCATCTGTCTTGTGGAAGACCTGAAGCAATGATGATCTCATGGGAATATGATTTATGAAGCTTTTGAACTCTCTTCTTATCCTGATGACCAACTATCCTCAATCTTGCAATTACCATTAGTTAAGAATCGTGCAGCCCACAGTCTGTCCAAGTCCTTCTGCAGAGCCCCTACTTGCTCTACACTACCTGCCCCTCCTCCTATTTTCGTATCATCCGCAAACTTGGCCACAAAGCCTTCAATCCCCTTGTCCAAACCATTAATATACAACGTGAAGAGTAGCGGCCCCAGCACCGAGCCCTGCGGAACTCCGCTAGTCACTGGCATCCAACCAGAGAAAGCCCCCTTTATTGCCACTCTTTGTAATATTGGCAATTTTCCGATCATCTGGGACCACTCTTGACTTTAGTGATTCTTCAAATATCACTATCAATGCGTCCACAATCTCTAAAGCCACCTCTTTCAGAACCCTAGGGTGCAGTCCATCTGGTCCAGGTGACTTATCCACCTTCAGCCCTTTCAGCTTCCCAAGCAGCTTCTCCCTAGTAATAGCCACTCCACTAACTTCCACCCCCTGACTCTCTTGAATTTCAGGCACGTTGCTGGAGTCTTCCACTGTGAAGACTGATTCAAACTCCTCTGCCAGCAGTCCATCGTCCACTCTTGCCTCTTTCTTACTCTTTATATAACTGAAGAAACTCTTGCTATCCTCTTTTATCTTCGTATTTCATCTGTTCTCCCCGTATTGCCTTTTTACTTACCCTCTCTCTGTTGTTCTTTGAATGCTTCCCAATCCTCTGGCTTATAGGATAAATGCATCTCTTTTAGTTTTATACTGTCCTTGACTTCCCTTGTCAGCCACGGTCACCTCACTCTTCCCCTAGAATCTTTCTTCCTCGTTGAAATGAAAAGATCCTGCATCTACCGGATTATTCCCAGAAATTCTTACCATTGCTGTTCCACTTTCATCCCTGCTAGGGTGCCTTTCCAGTCAACTTTGGCCAGCTCCTCCCTCATGCCTCTGTAGTCCCCTTTGCTCAGCTGTAATACTGACACATCCGATTTCACCTTCTACCTCTCAAATTGCAGATTAAAACTTATCATATTGTGATCGCTACCTCCTAATGGCTCCTGTACCTTGAGCTCCCTCATCAAATCCGGTTCATTACACAACACTAAATCCAGAATTGCCTTTTCCCTGGTAGGCTCCACTACAAGTTTCTCTAAGAATCCATCACAGAGGCACTCTACAAATTCCATCTCAGGGTGTCCAGTTCCAACCTGATTTACCCAGTCTACCTACATATTGAAATCTCCAATGACCACCGTAGCCTTGCCTTTCTTACACGCTGATGTAACTTGAATCCTATATCCTGGCTACTGTTTGGGAGCCAGTAAATAACTCCCATTAGGGTCTTTTTCCCTGTATAAATTTCTCAGCTCTATCCACAATGACTCTTCAACTTCTGATCCCATGTCACCCCTCACTAAGGACTAAATTTAATTCCTTACTAACAGAGCTACCCCACCCCCTCTGCCCACCTGTCTGTCTTTCCAATAGGACGTATAACCTTGAAGATTCAGCTCCCAGCTCCGATCCTCTTGCAGCCACGTCTCTGTAATTCCCACAACATCACACCTACCAATGTCTAACTGTGCCACAAGCTCATCCACTATGTTCCTTATACAGCGTGCATTCAAATACAACACCTTTAATTTGGTATTCACCTCCCCTCTCACTCCTATCCCGATTTTACCCGACTTCACTCTCTCACCTCTTCTTAAACTTCCTGCCCGTTAATTGTGGAGTCATACTTCCTGTACTCTCTTTCCCTTTTACTCCACCGTTACACTTCCAATATGTTGCCCCAGCCCCCACTGTTTAGTTTCAAGCTCTATCTACGGCCCTGGTTATAGGCTTTGCCAGGAGTCTGGTCCCAGTCGGCTTCAAGTGGAGTCCGTCCCATCAGAACAGTTCCCTCCTTCCCTAACACTGGTGCCGATGTCCCACAAGCTCAACCCCACTTCTCCCACACCAGTCTTTGAGCCACATGTTCAACGCTCTAACCCTCTCAACTCTTCGCCAATTTGCACACGGCTCAGCTAGCAATCCTGAGTCCAGCAATCAATAATATTATAATTGTATATTAGAGTGATGTCTCAACAGGTTGTAATTCACACTAAGGTGCAGATTATAAGGCAGTTACTTTTTTAAGCTTCTTTCGAGAATTCTGAGACTTTTTTCCATGCTCTCCATTAGGCTTTTAAAGAGGAAATTGCTCCAATGAAGCAAGAAGTCAAAACAGTAAATGACCTGGCTGATCAGTTATCTCCGCCTGATGTCACTTTATCTCCAAAGAGTTCTAACCAGCTTGAGGACCTAAATATGCGGTGGAAACTGCTACAGGTAAGAATGGAACACAAGGACAAGGGATCCACTTCTGGGATCAATTCAGTATTGAAGTAAAATCTGCGACAATTTAACTCTATGGCAACGAATAACCAAATTATATCTGGAGACAAACGCAACAGCAAATACTATAATCTTGATCAAAATACAAATTGCTGGAGTCACTCAGCGAGTCAGGCAGCACCTGTGGAAGGAACGGACGGACAATGTTTCAGGTTGAGAGCCTTCTTCAGACTGGGCCCAACCTAAAACCTGGTGTGCAAAATTTGTTCATTGTGACATTTGGCACTGATAAGTTTCCAACTTGTGGTGGCGTAGCGGTAGAGCTGCAGCCTCACAGCGCCAGAGACCCGAGTTCGATCCTGGCTAAAGGTGCTGTCTGTGCGGAGTTTGTACGCTCTCACCGTGATCTCCATGGGTTTTCTCCGAGATTTTCGGTTTCCTCCCACGCTCCAAATACGTACAGGTTGTAGGTTAATTGGCTTGGTGCAAATGTTTAAAAAAAATCTCCCCAGTGTGTATAGGGATTGCTGGTAGGTGCAAACTCAGTGGGCCAAAGGGCGCTGTATCTCAAAACTAAACAAAACATTTTCCTTATTCTAATTAATCCTTGGTTTCTATTCAAAATTTTGGTTGGAAGTGATGCATGTGTGCGTATTGGGTATTGCCATGAATGTACCTTAACACTACCCATACAAAGAATTAAGAAGTTCGTTTCATCCTTCAAATCACAGCCACCCATGAATCATCAGCTTTGGAAAATGAACAGAAGTGAAATTTATAACACCATTTCAAACAGAAGATTACATCTTTAATGACTTTTAAGCATTTTTGTTTGAGTTTCTTGTTGATCAATTTCAGAGCCATAATAATCAGGCAAGATTTGTTTCATAAATCTGAGGATTCAGTGTCCTTGACGCTTTCCCATTGCTTTGTATTCTGATCATACTTCACCTTGATGCTCAGATCTACCACTTACTAATTGCATGTAAGCAACGTAAGCTCATACATTCATTTGAAACCTAATTGCTTAATGAGCAATGTATCTGCCTGGAAGTCACCAGATAATAACTACAATTAATTTAATGCATGAATATTATATATTAACTTGTTGCAGGAGTAGACCATTAGGCCCTTTGCCTTGACCCAGAAAAATCATCTCTGATCATTTACCGCACCACCACTTTGTTGTCGTGACCACATATCCCTAAAGGGCCTGTCCCACTTACGCGATTTTTTTCGGCGACTTGCCGGCACCCGTCATAGTCGCAGCAGGTCGCCGAAAATGTTCAACGTGTTGAAAATCCAGCGGCGAGCAGAAAATACGCCTCTTTGGGCGACCACTCACGGCCATACAGGCGACAGGGGTGATGCCTGTATGGTCATGAGTAGTCGCCCAAAGAGTCGAACCTTTTTCTGTTTGCCGCTGGATTTTCAACATGTTGAAAATTTTCGGACCTTTTTCTGGTCGCGGCTGGATTTTCAGCAACCTGCTGCGATTATGACGGGTGCCGGCAAGTCGCCGAAAAAATCCCGTAAGTGGGACAGGCCCTTAATTCTAATAATATCCCCAAAAAATCATTGACATCTGCCTTGATTACAGTCACCACATGAACTTCCCTGCCCTCTTAGATTAAGCCAAAGAACAATACTGTGTGCAGTAGTTTCTTCTCATCCCTCCTTTGGTTGAACCTAACTCCTGCCTCCGACCATCCCAGCCAAAAGAAGCATCATCCATGCAGCTACCCTATCAAACCCTGAGAGAATTATATCCAATGTACAGGATCACCTCTCACTCTTCTAAACTGCAAAGTGCACAAGTCCACACTGCTTAATTTCTCCTCAAAGAGAAAAGTGAATTCTAGGAATCAATAGGTGCACCCTTGTTGCCGTCAATCCTTTGCCATTTCATCATTCCTTGGGTAAGAAGGTGAGATCTGTAGAGAAAATTCCAGCTTCACCTTTCTTTTCAGCTCTGTTGTATGAAAGGTCGTCATGTCGTTCCGAATTAGCTGATGAATCGGGCCATTAACATCTCAATCGTTCTTGTACAAGGACACTCGGGTGCCTTTCAGCTTTGCACTGTTTGGGAAAGCGTTCTGTGATGCTGTCTTTTGTTCCATAATTTTGATATCACCTTTAAAGCTACCGCATCCGCTGCACAATACACACTTCTATCCAGCCTGGATTATCAGCAAACTTGGATATAATATACATGGTCCCTTCATTCAAATCATTTACATGGATTGTTAACATCAAGAAAAAATTCTAACACCATCCCACTAATTATAGCCTCCCAACCTCTTGTGTAGCACCTTTTTAAAGGCTTTCTCCTCCATATCCTCCAGCACTCACTTGCCTGTATAGCTAGTTACAAGCTAAAAAAACTCACTTGTGGAGGTATGTCTTCACTCAGAAGGTAATGAATGTTTACAGTTCTCTACTAGAGGCTCAATCAATGAATTCATTCCAATCAATGATGAAAGGACTTAAGGTCATAGTCATTCAGCCCAGAAACAGGCCCTTCAGCCCAACGTGTCAATGCTGACCAAGATGCCCCATCTACACTAGGCCCACCTGCCTGCATTTGGCCCATATTCTTCACAGCCCTTCCTATCCATGTACGTCCGTGTCTATTCAATGTTATGATAGTACCTCCTCTGGCAGCTCGTTCCATGTATCCATCTCCCTTTATGTGAATAAGTTGCCCCTTAGGTGCTTATTAAATCTTTCCCCTTTCATGTGTCTCCACACACCACTTTGATTCCTGAGGGGTCCCACTCTCTCTCTCTTGTTACCCCTTGATAAAATCTCTTGCTATCTGCCAGAGTATTCTCCTGGTTCCTTTTTGCCTTTCTCATTTCCTTTTTTAGCTTGCTCCTTAGCTCCCGAAACTCCTCCAAGATTATACTTGATCCCAGCTGCCTAAATCTGTCTCATGCCTCCTTCTTACTCTTGACCAAAGCCTCAATTTCCCCCAACAAGGTGATCACTCATTTCTGTTCCTCAGCTCCACCCACACAGCCTCACTAGACGAACCGTTTGTAACTTCACCTCTGACCACTGCCGTGACATTCTCCTTAACCAATAACACCAACACCCCCTCACTCCTGGCCTCCCTCTCTCCCTCCCTGCCAGCTCCCCCCGCCCCCCCCCCCCCCTCACCGTTGGCCCCCCTTCCTCACCGTTGGCCCCCCATTCCCCAATGCCGGCTCCCCACCCTCTGCCCCTTCATCCCCGCCGCCACCCTCCCCGGCGGGCAAGCTGGGCCTACTGGAGGCTTTACCCCACTCGCCAGGAACACGCCCGGTCGCACTGCCAGGGGACTAGGAACAAGTTGTTCCTTGACCCAGAAGAAGAAAACCAGAACAGCATGTAGCTATTTGTTCTGTAGGTTCCAGCCTTCACCCCAGCAGCTGTAATCTTGTGTACTGTTCTTTCTTAGTTCAAACCAGGACTGGGCCTAACGGCTAAATGAACAGTGAATTACATGGCAATGGTACATTTCAGCAGACCCTAGATTTAGAGGGAATTCACTGTTGAGAAAATGTCTGTAAAAATGTCTTTGTCACTATGAGACTCATTAATAAATGTACATTGGCTCTGTTTATCATTCCAGGGTGCTGTCGAGGATCGGATCAATCAGTTGCAAGAAGCATACCGTGACTTTGGTCCATCATCACAACATTTCCTCTCCAGTAAGTCAGATGTGTGGAGATCTAGAATATTGGAAAGTATTTTAAATATCATAATGTTACAGGTAGAGTGTGCTTGAAGGCTAAAGCATGAAAGATATTCACTTTGGTTGGCGGCACGGGTGGCACAGCAGTAGCGTTGCTGCTGTACGGCGCCAGAGTCCCGGATTTGATCCTGACTACGGGTGCTGTCTGTATGGATTTTGTCGTTCTCCCCGTGACCTGTGTGGGATTTCTCCAAGATTTTCAGATTCCTCCCACACTCCAAAGACGTATATGTTAATTGGCTTGGTATAAATGTAAAATTGTTCCTAGTGCGTGTAGACAATAGACAATTCGAAAACTAGACTGTACAAATTCTACCCAAATACTTCCCCCATTTGTGATAAATGTCTATCTCAGAATGCCACTATAACACACTCTTTTGTTTCTTGTATAAAATTACACAAATTTTGGAGCGAAATCTTTGAAATTTTCACAAAATTACTTAAGATAAAACTTGATCCTAACACTGAATTGATTATATTTGGATTACTGGAAGACGAGAATAAATTGAATATGTTTCATAAAATCATTCTTTAATTATGGTTTAATAATGGCAAAAAAACGTATACTGACATTTTGGAAAAATACATCAATACCAACGCTTAAAAATGTGGATTTCAAACATGTTGGAAACCCTACATCTTGAAGAAATGCGATTCCTCCTAACAGACAAAGTAGACCAATTTCCAAGAATTTGGTCTCCATTTGTCGACTTCTTAGAAGCATATGGTGCAACACAAACGTAGAAACAATCCGTTTCAGGACTGGGGAAATGGTGGTCAAGAATAACAAATAGCTATCTCTCCTTTATTCTTCTGCTTTCTATCTCTGCTTCTTTTCTCTTCATTTTCTTTCTTTTCTCATTTTCCTTTGCTCACTTTCTGATATCACACACGTGTCTATTTCTTTTCTATTCTTTTCCTGTCTCCTTTTTACTGTTAAAATAAAAATAAGAAGGAGCTGTACATGAATTGTAACATGCCAATATATACTAGGTATCTATAGTACCATATTATTGTGCTTACTTCTAATAAAAAACAAACAAATAAATAAATAAAAGATAGACAATAGGTGCAGGAGGAGGCCATTTGGCCCTTTGAGCCAGCACCGCCATTCAATGTGATCATGGCTGATCGCCCCCAATCAGTACCCTGTTCCTGCCTTCTCCCCATATCCCCTGACTCCGCTATTTTTAAGAGCTCTCTCTTGAAAGCATCCAGATGGTGTTAAAGTGCGGTGATCGCTAGTCGGTGCGGACCCAGTGGGCCGAAGGGCCCGTTTTCATGCTCTATATCTAAACTAAACTGAAAAGTAAACTAGAAAAAGTTTGCATTGACACCACGAAGCACAAACCAGCATCTAGTTGTTTCTTTGTTTCTACATTTTGAAGATGTTCTCCTCTGCTCCTCCTCTGCGATTCGTGCTGCTCTACATCATTTTTCTTTTGACTCGCTCCAAGTTAACGGTGCGGCCACTCACATGGGTCCCAGCAGTGCCAGTCTTTTTGGCAGTTGCATCAAACTCTTTCACCGCCCAGTCAACGACTGTGTCAGGGCTGCCTCCTGCACCCGTGCAGAATTCATCGATCTCAATAACTTCACATTAACTTTCACCTTGGCCTCAAATTCACCTGGACTATCTCTGTCACCTCTCTCCCCATTCTTGATCTCTCTGTCTCCATCACTGGGGATAGACTATTGACTGACGCCGACTATAAACACACCAAACCCCACATTTATCTGGATTATACTTCGTCCCACCCTGCCCCTGGCAAAGATGCCCTTCCCCACTTTCAATTCCTCTGTCTCCTCCTCATCTGGTCCCAAGATGAGACCCAATATGAGAATTTCCATTCCAGGACATCCAGGATATTTCTTTTTTTTTTGTGAACGTGGTTTCATCCATTCCATCATCATAGGTAAATCCCCCACTCGCATCTTTGTGTCCCATACTTCTACTCCTCCCAGAAAGAACAAAGATAGAGTCCCCCCTCATCCTCACCTTTCACCTAACCAGTTGGCGCATCCAACACATCATACTCCAACATGATCCCACCACTAATCACATCTCCCACCCCTTTCCACCTTCTGCATAGACCGCTCCCTCCGCAACTCATCCAAACCACCAGCTCCCCAGGTACTTTCCAGTGCAACTGCAGTGGATATAACATTGACACTATAACCCCCCCCCCCCCCCCCCCCCCCCCCCCCCCCCAGTGATTCCAGCAGTCCTTCCTGTTGAGGCAGAGGTTCCCGTGCACCATCCGTTGTTCCCGATGTGGGCTTCCTGTACATTGGCATGAAAAAGTGTAGACTCATCGACAGTTTCATTGTACACTTGCACTCAATCCGGCAAGGCCTACTGGATCCCCTGGTTGCTAACCATTTAGACTCCCATTCCCACACGGACCTGTCTGTCCTGGGCCTCCTCCATTGCCAGTGTGAGGCCACATGGAAACGGAAAGAGTTCTCATATTCTGTTTGGTTAACTTACACCCCAACAGTTGGTTAGGCAGATGGATCCAATCATTTGCCTATCAAAGGCCCCCCTCGTCTGTGTCAACCTATTGCCTGCCACGCTTTGTCTTGCCTCTCCCCGCGCTCTCCATCAGCCTGAAGAAGGGTTTCGACCCGAGGGGTCTCCAGAGATGCAGATGACACAAAGCTGGGTGGCAGTGTGAACTGTGAGGAGAATGCTATGAGAAAACAGGGTGACTTGAACAGGTTGGGGGAGTGGGCAGATGCAGTTTAATGCGGATAAATGTGAGGTTATCCACTTTGGTAGCAAAAACAGGAAGCCAGATTCTATCTAAATGGCGTCAAGTTGGGAAAAGGGGAAGTACAACGGGATCTGGGGGTCCTTGTGCATCAGACTATGAAAGTAAGCATGCAGGTACAGCGGGCAGTGAAGAAAGCAAATGGCATGTTGGCCTTTATAACAAGAGGAATCGAATATAGAAGCAAAGAGGTCCTTCTGTAGTTGTACAGAACCCTAGTGAGACCACACCTGGAGTATTGTGTGCAGTTTTGGTCCCCTAATTTGAGGAAGGTCATTCTTGCTATTGAGGGAGTGCAGTGTAGGTTTACAAGGTTAATTCCCGGGATGGCGGGACTGTCATATGCTGAGCGAATGGAGCAGCTGGGCTTGTACACTCTGGAGTTTAGAAGGATGAGAGGAGATCTCATTGAAACATATAAGATTGTTAAGGGTTTGGACACGCTAGAGGCAGCAAACATGTTCGCGATGTTGGGGGAGTCCAGAACCAGGGGCCACAGTTTAAGAATAAGGAGTAAGCCATTTAGAACGGAGGCGAGGAAACACTTTTTCTCACAGAGATTGGTGTCTGTGAAATTCTCTGCCTCAGAGGGCGGTGGAGGCAGGTTCTCTGGAGGCTTTCAAGAGAGAGCTAGATAGGGCTCTTAAAGATACCGGAGTCAGGGGATATGGGGAGAAGGCAGGAACGGGGTACTGATTGGGGATGATCAGCCATGTTCACATTGAATGGCGGTGCTGGTTTGAAGGGCTGAATGGCCTGCTCCTGCACCTATTGTCTATGTCCTGCTGAATTAACCCAGCACTCTGTGTCCTTTATTTTAGTTGCGTTCTAATCCGTCTTTTATAATTGACATACATTTGATCTTTTCTATTTCTCTAGCTTCTGTTCAGTTGCCGTGGCAGAGAGCTGTGTCCCACAACAACAAAGTGCCGTACTACATCAAGTAAGTTTACGTAGCATTATGGTGACTGCCTGGGTGGAGAGAGAGCTGTGATTTACACATGGCATGGACAGCGGTAAATTGCCACAGGTTAAAGTTACAGAGGAGGTTCATGGATATGGACTCAGACGAGTGAAATGTTGTGATATCAGTGTTTGCCGGATGGGATTTTTCAACGCTCATTGTTCATTGCCCATCTTTTTGCCGGGACTAAAGAACAAGTTACATTTGCACTATATATTTCTACCTTCCAAAACAATGTAAGGATTGCCTAGTTCCAATGTTTTGCAATGTTCACTTTAACCCTTCACCATCCCTTGGAATCTTTGAGTCTGGATGTAATAATACTCAAAATACAAAAGAGATGTGTTTATTCAGCATACAAAGTAACCGAGGTCTGTGCTGAATTCATTCAGGATCTCATACATTATAACGTGAGGTCATTCAGCCTATTGATTTTTTTTGCAGTTTCGCAATTGCAAAATTCAATAATCTATTCTATAATATATTCAACTATAATCCTATTGGGTCTCAACGATTCCTCAAGGTTCCACCACTACCCGCACACTCATCGGAGCGATTTATAATGATCTATTATTTGAACAACCCACGCATCTCTGGGCTAGCTGGTCACTGGGAGACTCCACACAGACTGCTGTAGAAGTAGTAACTAAACTTGCGGTTGACACATTGGGGCAGCTGGTAGAGCTGATGCCTCACGGCGCCACAGACCCAGCTTGAGTCCCAACCGTGGGTACTGTCTGTGTGGAGATTGCATGTTTTCCCTGTGACTGCATGGGTTTCCGAAAGGTGTTCCTCCAACAACCCAAAAATGTGCAGATTCGTAGGTTAATTGGGCTGCTATAAATTGACCCTGGTGTGTAGGGAGTGGCTACAGAAGTAGGACAACATGGAACTAGTGTGGACAGGTGATTGATGGCTGGCGTGGACTCGGTGGGCCAAAGGGCCTGTTTCCATGCCGTAACTTTCAATTCAATGAACCGGGATCACTGGAATTGACGCACCATCACTACCAGCTGTGCCCGTATTTTACGGTTTTCATGTTTAACGCACAACCTCTTTCTGAATAAATTTGTGATCTTTGCATTAATACTGCAAATGAAGTGTTTGTTTCAGAGACACCCATCTGAGAAAGATCTGATTTCAACTTCATTCTTGCATTAATTTAGATAAAGACGTTTGATTCAGTGGGAATAAACTTCCCAGATTTACCTTCAGCACGTTGAATAATTTTGAAAATAATTCTGTGGTGTTTTTGTCAACATTACCTGATAACCTTTCTCACAAGGAGGAAGTACTGTCATAACACTTAAAGGCAATACTTCAAAAAAATGTGGAGCAATCTGATGACATTTGGGGTTGAGACCCTTCTTCAGACTGAGAGTCATGGAAGAGGGAGACGAGAGATGCAGAGAGATCTAGAACAAATGTGTAAAGTCCAAAACCAGATTTTTGCAGCTACATGGCTTCTCACTTGGACGGTTATTGTGTGTGGTGGAACATGCTGCAAAAAGCAAAATGATTGCAGCCTTCAGATACTCAGCTCCTTCTCATGCTGTCCTAACGGCCTTGTAACACTTGTGCTTCTAGAGGCTTTCTCACTATTTCAAAATGTTCCAGATGATCGGAATCGGGGGATAAAAAAAAAATTTGATCACAAAACTGACTAAATAAAATTAAGGATCTAAATAATGATTACATTACACGTGACAATAAACTAAACTAAACTAAATTGTCCCCGGTGTGTAGGATAGTGCTAGTATGCGGGGTGATCCCTGGTCTACATGGACCTGGTGGGCTGAAGGGCCTGTTTCCACACTTTATCTCTACAGTCTAAAGTAAAGATCAATGAGAATTCAATTTATTTCTTTGAGAAAGCCTGTCGGGTGAATGGAAACCAATGAGCAAGTTTCTCCCACCCTCTGGTTGAAAAGACAGAAATGATAATGAGAAACAATGACAATGATGTTGATAAAAGCAAGCAATGGTAACATTGAATTCCATCAGGTTATGTTCACAGGAGGAATTTGTTATTTAGCAAGTTTTGTAGAGGTTAATTCTTCCTGAAGTCTATTATTACTTATTTAAATAATGAGAGGGCAGCCGACAATCCTCTGGGCGTTGTCAATGGCCCTCTGGAGCGCTTAAAGACTTCAGGAAGAATAAAGACTCTTAAAGACTTCAGGGAGAATAAAACGGACATGGTACCATTGACTATCAGAGGGGACTGTGTAGAGAGGGTGGCGGATTTCCGCTTCCTGGGAATCCATATTGAGGAGGACCTGACGTGGGGCGTGAACACCACTGCGCTGCTGAAAAAGGTCCAGCAGAGACTGCACTTCCTGAGGGTGCTCAGGAAGAACAACATCACTCAGAGACTGCTGCTGTCCTTTTATCGGTGCTCCATTGAGAGCATACTAACATACTGTGTATGCGTGTGGTACACCAGCTGCACAGCGGCTCAGAGGAAAGCGCTCCAGAGGGCCATTGACAACGCCCAGAGGATTGTCGGCTGCCCTCTCCTTACCTTGGAGGACTTACACAGTTCCCGCTGCACCAAAAAATCCCAGAGTATCATAAAGGACATTTCCCACCCCGGACACTCCCTGTTTGAACTGTTGCCGTCAGGCAGACGGTACAGATCTACAAGGACAAGGACGAACAGACTAAAAAACAGTTTTTACCCCACTGCTATAAAAGCACTAAATGTAGCTGCCAAGGAACGCAGGGGCGAGACATACTAAGGGACTGTGGTACACTGTGAAATCGACAGAAGGATGGAGGGTTGGGTGTTTATGCGTGATATTTTTGTGATATTTATTTTAGTTGTTTATCTTTTAATATTTTACCTTGTATGTATCGTTAGCTTTTAGAAATGTTTGAATGGTGCACTGACTGGCTGACATTTTTTAATTTCGTTGTACATGGTTCATGTTACAATGACAATAAAGAAACTATTCTAATGCAGGAAAACTACTTGGAAAAAATCAAAGATTCTGACATTATTGCCTACTTCGTACACTTCACTAAGCTTGTAGTATTCTTTCTGGTGTATCTTTTCTACGAATTTAACATTTTGGAAATGTGGATTTGCTAATATGTACATGTCAAAAAATAAACTTAATTTCAGAGGAAAGAGAATTGTAACAATTCAGCATGGTAAGAATTGCATGCAATAACATGAAGGAGGTCATTTAGAATCTGAAGCCTGGGCCACCATTTAGTTAAATCACCCGTTTATGAGATTGCATCCATCTTACTTTGTTATCTCCCTTGATAGAAAACTGAAATCTATTATTATCAATGTATAAAGCTCGAAGTGTCCCAATATGCACATCATTTTGGGTAAACGAACCGTATTTTCCACGAGCAGTAGTAAAAAAAACTTACGGATCTCATTCCTAAATATTTCAGATTTAATTGTGGATGAAGGATTAAAAAGAGAGTTGATCTGTGTATTCTCTTTCCAGCCACCAGATTCAAAGCACCTGTTGGGACCATCCAAAAATGACAGAACTTTTCCATTCATTGGGTAAGTGTGTAAAATATCCTTCTATTATTGGTGGAGTTGTGGAAGATTGCCAAAGGATACAGCAGGATATAGGGCGGTTCAAAACATGGGTAGAGAAATGGCAGATGGAGTTTAATCTGGACAACTGAGAGGTTTGCACTTTGGGAGGTCAATTGTTAGAGGAATGGATTAGAGGTGAGGATTAGAGGATCTGGGCCAAATGCAGGCAAATAGGACTAGCTTAGATGGGGAATCCTGGTCGGCATGGACCAGTTGGGCCCAAGGGCCTGTTTGCGTATTGTATGACTCCATGATCCTTTGAATGTAGAGAATAAAGGGCCTGTCCCACGGCGATTTTTTTCGGCGACTGTCGGCATCATATCAGTGTCGCCAAAAGATTTTGAACATTTCAAAATCCAGCAGGGACAAAAAAAAATGTTGCGACGCTTGGAAAAAACACGTCATACATCATCATGCGGCAAACTTTTCGGTGACCTGATAGGTCAGTCAATGATGTTGGCAGTCGCCGAAAAAAATAGCCAAGAGGGACAGGCCCTTTAATGGAAGACCCTTAAAACCATTGATAAACAAATGGAAGGTACACAAAAAAGCTGGAGAAACTCAGCGGGTGCAGCAGCATCTATGGAGCGAAGGAAATAGGCAACGTTTCGGGCCGAAACCCTTCTTCAGACTGATCGGGGGCGGGGGCGGGGGTGGGCGGGGACAAGAAAGGAAAAAGGAGGAGGAGCCCGAAGGCTGGGGGATGGGAGGAGACAGCAGGGGGACTGAGGAAGGGGAGGAGACAGCAAGGACTAACAAATGGATCTTGGGGTGCTAGTTAATCAAAGGAAGGATGTGGAAGGGTTAGAGAGGGTGCAAGAGAGGGACCATTAGAGGCTGATGTGTGGCCTATTAGAAGTTTTTAAATGATGCAAGGCGTGGATATTGGGAAATTATGCAAGGCTTGGTGGATTGCCAGTCTTTTTCCTCAGGTGGAATTATCAAGTACTAGGGGGCAGCTCTGTGGCACAGCAGTAGAGCTATTTGTGTGAAGCTTGTAATGTTCTCCCCATGACTGCATGGGTTTTCTCCAGGTGTCCCAGTTTCATAGAGTCATACGGTGTGGAAACAGGCCGTTCGGCACAATTAACCCACTCCTACCCACATGCACCATCTACACTAGTTCCACCTCCCTGCGTTTGGCCCATATCCTTCTAAACTATCCAATATGTTTTAAACATTGTGATAGTACCTGCCTCAACACTGCACCTGGCAGCTCGTTCTATATAAGCAGCACCCTTTGTGTAAAAAGTGTTGCCCCTCAGACTCCTATTAAATCTTTCCATCCCTCGTCTTAAACCTATGTCCTATGGTTCTTGATTCTCCTAGTCTGGGTCAAGATCTCTGTGCATTTACCTAGCTATTCCTCACACGATCTTATTCACATCTATAAGTTCACCCCTCATCCTTCTGCATTCCAAAGAATAAAGTTCTACCCTGCTCAACGTCTCCATGTAGCTCAGGCTCTTGAGTCCTGGCCATAACCAGGGACCACAGTCTTAGAATAAACGGGAGGCCATTTAAGACTGAGGTGAGAAAAAACATTTTCACCCAGAGGGTAATGAATTTGTGGAATTCCCTGCCACAGAGGGCAGTGAAGGCCAAATCACTGGATGGATTTAAGAGAGAGTTGGATCTCTAGGGGCTAGTGGAGTCAAGGGATATGGGGAGAAGGCAGGCACGGGTTATTGATTGGGGGACGATCAGCCATGATCACAATGAATGGCGGTGCTGGCTCGAAGGGCCAAATGGCCTCCTCCTGCACCTTTTTTCTACATTTCTTTATAAATGTAAATCTTCTCTGCACCCTTTCCAGCTTAACAACATTTTTCATATAACAGGCTGACCAAATTGAACACAATACTCTTAATGTGGCCTCATCAACGTCTTATACGTGTACTCCTAGATCCCCCTGTTCTGCAATGTTCCCCAGAGACCTGCCATTCACCATCTGTCCTGTCCTAATTATACTTCCCAAAATGCAACACCTTGTATTAAACTCCATCAACCTTCCTCAGTCCACCTGCCCAATCGATCCTGTTGCAATTTTTGATTACCATCTTTCCTATCTACAATACCACCCACGTTAGTGTCTCTGCAAACTTACTAATCATGCCTTGTACATTCCCGGTGGACTCGGTGGACTGAAGGGCCTCTTTCTGCGCTATTTGTTCTTAAAACTAAATCTAGCTTTAAGGTGAGAGGGGAAATATTTAAACGATATTCGCGAGGCAAGCTTTTTCATAGAAAGTGGTTGGTGCCTGGAACGAGCTGCGGAGGAGGTGGTAGAAGTAAATATGATATCAAAGTTGATGATGCATTTGTACAGGCATGTGAACAGACAAGGGTTAGAGGTATATCAACCAAATGAAGGCAGAATAGTTGTTCAAATCGGCATCATGGTCGGCACGAATATGGTGGGCTGTAAGACCACTGTGCTGTACTGTTTTATGTTCTACTATTGTAACAGAATGAGCCAACAAGAGTGTAAACAATACAATACAACTTTATCCCAGGAGGGAAATCAGTCTGCCAACAGTCATAAAACAGAAGATCCATGAAACATAAAATTAAAGTGACGAGTGGAAAGGATTGGGGATGTGCAAACAATTGAGTTTTAAAAATGTATGCAATGTCTGTTCACCAACAGACTATTTAAATGGGAATGATTCAATTTATCATCCCTTCTCTTAAAATGTACCATCACTGTACATGCTGTCAATTGCATCTGAAATAAAGAATACATACGAATAATACTTATTTTTGTTTTCTTTCACTTATAGAAACATAGAGAAACATAGAAAATAGGTGCAGGAGGCAGTCATTCGGCGCTTTGAGCCAGCACCGCCATTCATTGTGATCATGGCTGATCGGCCCCAATCAATAACCCGTGCCTGCCTTCTCCCCATATCCCTTGATTCCACTAGTCCCTAGAGCTCTATCTAACTCTCTCTTAAATCCATCCAGTGATTTGGCCTCCACTGCCCTCTGTGGCAGGGAATTCCACAAATTCACAACCCTCTGGGTGAAAAAGTTTTTTCTCACGTCAGTCTTAAATGGCCTCCCCTTTATTCTAAGTGTGGCCCCTGGTTCTGCATTTAAAGGACAGAGAAGAAGCAGCATGGCTTCACTTTCTGCCATTGTTTTCATCTATGTCCTCCGAGAAGTGGTTCTGATTTATCCTTCAACCTTTTTAATAATAGCATTTTGTTTTAATTGCAGGTGATTTAAATAACGTGCGGTTTTCTGCTTACCGGACTGCTATGAAGATCCGCCGACTGCAAAAAGCACTGTGTTGTGAGTTGCCTCCATATTCTGCTCTCCAATAATCTCCAGCTTTATTGTAAGATTCTTAAAATATTTATTTACATGTGTAACAAATTGCAAGTTGTAAGAATTTGCAACAATAGGGAGCCAGCTAGATTAGAGTTTGCATCTTCAATGTTAGTTTTAGATGTACAGCACAGAAACAGGCCCTTTGGCCCACCGAGTCCGCACCGACCAGCGAGCCCTGCACAGTATCACTATCCTACACACATTAGGGACAATTTACACATACACCAAGCCAATTAACCTGCACACCTGTACATCTTTGGAGTGTGGGAGGAAACTGAAGATCTCGGAGGAAACCACGAGGTACGGGTAGAACGTACAAACTCCGTACAGACAGCACCCGTAGTCGGGATCGAACCTGGGTCGTTGGCGCTTCGAATGCTGTAAGGCAGCAACTCTACTGCTCATATAACCATATAACAATTACAGCACGGAAACAGGCCATCCCGACCCTTCTAGTCCGTGCCGAACACGTATTCTCCCCTAGTCCCATATACCTGCGCTCAGACCATAACCCTCCATTCCTTTCCCGTCCATATAACTATCCAATTTATTTTTAAATGATAAAAACGAACCTGCCTCCACCACCTTCACTGGAAGCTCATTCCACACAGCCACCACTCTCTGAGTAAAGAAGTTCCCCCTCATGTTACCCCTAAACTTTTGTCCCTTAATTCTCAAGTCATGCCCCTTGTTTGAATCTTCCCTCCTCTCAGCGAGAAAAGTTTATCCACGTCAACTCTGTCTATCCCTCTCATCATTTTAAAGACCTCTATCAAGTCCCCCCTTAACCTTCTGCGCTCCAAAGAATAAAGCCCTAACTTGTTCAACCTTTATCTGTAACTTAGTTGCTGAAACCCAGGCAACATTCTAGTAAATCTCCTCTGTACTCTCTCTATTTTGTTGACATCCTTCCTATAATTAGGCGACCAAAATTGTACACCATACTCCAGAATTGGCCTCACCAATGCCTTGTACAATTTAAACATTACATCCCAACTTCTATACTCAACTTGAATACAGTTTAATCAGTGTGTTTAGTTTTGAGATGTAGCATGGAAACAGGTCCTTCGGCCCACCGAGTCCATGCCGACCAATAATCGCCACTAGTACTATCATACACTCTAGAGACAATTCATGGGTAATTTTCGGCCCCATTTCCGTAACCGGCTTCCCTCTCCGCACCAAACATCCCATAGCGGAGCAAAGACACTAGTGCGGAGACGGAAGCTGGTTATGGAAACATCCTCTTAAAAATAAAAGTTCTTCTCCTCATTTTCAGAATTATAATTTATTAACACAAACTGTTCTCCCGCAATGTTGATTACACGTCGGGTCTGGTCGGGTTACTGAAGGATGGAAAAAAAAGGCCCACGTTCCTCTCCGTTGCATACTACACGTCAGCCCATTGCATTTAGAAGGAGTGGTCTATCTTGCTCCGCTATAGGGAGCAATGGAGGAACCCAGGACAGAAAGGTTGATGTGGGAATGGGAAGGGGAATTAAAGTGTTTGGCAACTGGGAAGTCAGTAAATAGTCACACAGAATCACACCAGCATTCAGCATCATTAACAACTTTAGTTAGATTTGAAAGTCATATTTTTGGATGAGGTGACGCATGTTTGTTATCCCAAATATTTGTCAGAGTCACTTTATTTAGTTCTTGAATAAAAAAATATAAATGTGAATTTTGTTCAGATTGCTTAAGTAAATTCAATTTTATTTAATGCTTGCAGTGGATCTGCTGGAACTGAACACAGCACATCGTATTTTTGAACAACATAAACTTGTACAAAATGAGCGGCTCCTAAATGTGACGGAGGTGATCAACTGTTTAACAACCATCTATGACGGCTTGGAACAAAACCACAAGGATTTGGTTAATGTGCCACTCTGTGTTGACATGTGCTTGAACTGGCTGCTTAATGTCTTTGATACGTAAGTACTGCTTCATCTACATTACTTCAATGATTTCATAGGAAAGAGTTGCAGGAGGAGGCCATTCGGCCCTTCGAGCCAGCACAGCCATTCAATATAATCATGGCTGATCATCGAAAATCAGTACCCTGTTGCTGCTTTATCCCCATATTCCTTGATTCCATTAGCCCTAAGAGCTATATCTAACTCTCACTTGAACACATCCAGTGAATTGGCCTCCACTACTTTCCGTGGCAGAGAATTCCACAGATTCACAACTCTCTGGGTGAAAAGGTTTTTTCCTCATCTCAGTCCTAAATGGCCTACCCCTTATTCTTAAACTGTGAGCCCCTTGTTGAATCATATTGAATACATTTTATTAGCCAAGTATATATACATGCAAGGAATTTTCATGTATGCATGTCCATGCATACATGTATACATTGGTTCTGGACTCCCGCAACATTGGGAACATTTTTCCTGCATTTAGCCTGTCCAATCCCTTAAGAATTGTATATGTTTCAGTAACATAACCTCTCATCCTTCTAAATTCCAGTGAATATGCCCAATCGATCCATTCTTTCATCATATGATAGTCCCGCCATCCCAGGAATTAACCTGGTGAACTTACACTGCATTCCCTCAATAGCAAGGACGTCCTTCCTCAAACTAGGAGACCAAAACTGCACACAATACTCCAGGTGCAGTCTCACCAAGGGCCCTCAGTCGCAGTAGGACCTCCTTGCTCCTAAACTCAAATCCTCTCGCAATGAAGGCCAACATGCCATTTTGCTTTCTTCACTGCCTGCTGTACCTGCATGCTTATTTTTCAGTTAGCCTCAGGATAATTAAACTAGTCTAAAGAAGATTCCTGAACCAAATCGTTGCCTGTCCTTTCCCTCCACAAATGCTACCTGCCCCACTGAGTTCATTCAGCACTTTGAGTTTTGTATACGACTCCAGCATCAGTCTCTGTCTTAATTGAACTATATTGGATTTTGATCCATTCTTTGTTTGCTAAGTATATCTGGTCACCAGGATTGGTGCTAATACATTTTATGTAATATTTTGTTTGTCAATGACAGAAAGTAGTTCAAAAAGAGAATTTTAAATCAACTGTTAAAATCCATGAAAAACACCAACTATCCCATAATGGCATATCCTGCTTGGGTTGTTCTTGGGGGTCATTGAAAGGATCAAATCTCTGTAGTCTTACCACATCTGGTAATGAACAGTCGAAGAAAACTCCCATTCTCATCGTTAGTGGCAACAAAAAACCTGGTGTTCACCAGAAAAGGGACAAGTGGCATCCTCACAGATTCTCACCAGGCTGCTACACCAAGAAATCGGCAAGAGCAAAGGCAACCTTTGACCAGAAACATTCCCGTTGTGCTGGAGACATGGGTGCTGTCTGTGTACAGTTTGTGCATTCTCCCTGTGACCGCATGAGTTTCCTAAGAGTTGCTCCAGTTTCCTCCCACATCCCAAAGACATACAAGTTTGCAGGCCTGAAGAAGGATCCCGATCCATTTTCTCCAGAGATGCTGCCTGACCCGTTGAGTTACTCCAGCAACTTGTATCCTGTTTCTTGTTTCTTCAGTATAAGTTTGTTGGTTATTTGTACAGAAACAGGCCCTTCTGCTAATTGTCCTTAGTGTGTGGGGCTACGAAAGTGGGATAACATGGAACTAATGTATGGGTGATCGATTGGCTGTTGGCAAGGACTAAGTGGGCCAGAACCCGTTTCCACGCTGGATCTCCAAACCAAACTAAACTTCATAAAGTCATAAATACAGTCATTCAGTACAGAAACAGGCCCTTCAGCCCAACTCGCCCACACTGCCAACATATCCCTTCTCCACTCGTCCCAGCTGCCAGCATTTGACCGAACGTGCCATCTTTGGAAACACTATTGTGAATCTTTGCTGAACTGCAGCTATGCCAAGTGCATATATTTGTAGGCAAGGGCACAAAACTGTCCACAATATTCCAACTGCATTCACCCCAAGGATTGCAGCCAAACATACTTGCACCTGTATTTAAATCTTATCACCCTAGTCTAACATTTGCTTTCCTGATTGCTTGCTGAATCTACATTTGGTTTTCAGTGATTTGTACAAGATCACTCCGTGTGTTTTTTTAAACCAACGTTACTATATTTCAGCATTTCTCTGCTTTTCAGTATTGTACACCAAATGGATGACCTCACTTTTTTTTCCAATTTGTATTCTATCTTCCACATTCTCACCCATTCACTCAGTCCCCTTAAAGTCTCTGTTCCGGCAATTAGTTAATTTACTATAATCAGCAGAAATAACCCTGACAACAGACCTCTGGCCTTTAACCTTCATCAGTCAGAGTGTTGAGTAGAGAAGTTGGGAGATCATATTGCAGTTGTGTAAGATGTTGGTGAGGCCACATTTAGAATATTGTGTTCAGTTCTATGCACCATGTTATAGGAAAGATGTCATTTGTGGCCACTGTTGTGACATCCTATGTAATCAATAATGCAATACCTCCCACTTCTTTTTACCCACTCCCCCCCCCCCCACCTTTACCACTCCTGAAGCATTTGTACCCGAACAATAAGCAGCCAGTCCTGCCCCTCTCTTTCTGTATTGGCAACAACATCCCGGTCGCACGCACCCATCCATCCACACCTTGAGTCCATCTGCTTTATCGTTAAGCTTCCTGAATTAAAATATCTGCAATTCAAACCTTCCCCGCTCTCTGCCTTTCTCCTGCCTATTCTGTCCACTAATCTTTCATTCATCACTATTCATACCACCTTACAGCTTTTCACCTACCTGGGTCTTGCATAGCATCCCACCCCGCTGCCAATCTAGTTTAAACCTATCCATGTTGGACGAGCAACCCTCCTGCCAAGATATTGGTCAGGCCCCCCAGTTCAGGTGCAACCCATCCCTCTTGTATAGGTCACCCCTGTGACAGAAGAGATCCCAATGGTCCAGAAACCTCCTGCACCAATTCCTCAGCCACATATTTATCTCCACTGTCTTCCTGTTCCCACCTTACTAGCATGTCTTTTTGTCAGTACCGAGGATACATTAATAATTGAAGGTAGACAAAAATGCTGAAGAAACTCAGCGGGTGCAGCAGCATCTATAGAGCGAAGGAAATAGGCAACGTTTCGGGCCAAAACCCTTCTTCAGACTTGTGGGTAATAATTCTTAATCTTAATAATTGTGGGTTTATTTAAAATATTTGTTTGTTAGTAAATAAAAGCCCATCCAATGAGTTAATAGCAATACAGCGTGGAAACGGGCTCTCTGGCCTACTGAGTCCGCGACGATCGCCCCAGACACTAGCACTATCCTATACACACGAGGGATCATTTACTATGTTACTGAAGCCAATTAACCTACAAAACCGTACGCCTTTGGAGTGCGGGAGGAAACCGAAGCACCCAGGGACAACACGCAGTCACGGGGAGAAGGTACAAACTCCCCACAGACAGCACCCGTAGTCAGGATCAAACCCGGGGCTCTGGTGCAATAAGGGTGGCACCTTTACCAGCTGCACCACCGTGCTGCTCTGTGCCTCAGTTGCTGACTTTATTTCATTGACAATTCAGTTGAACCGTTAAACATATCAACTGGTTCAGGTATGTTTCCATCCTTCTTTTGGTAGTTATAACCAACTGAATATTTTGTTTCGACATTATATGTTCTTTTGAATCAGTGATTTCAGTGTTCAGTGATTTCCAAATTGTTTTTTAATTATTTAAGACAAACTGTTTATTTTACATATAATCTGGTTATTGCGGTTTTTTTGTGGGAATGGTTCCAACAATTTTCAATACAAAATTGTGGCCTTTCAAAATGAATTTGTTAATTTACTAGGTTTCTCAGTTTTTAGGGTTTTAACTAGATTTATCACAGATAGATTTCAGACTTGATCTATTTCATTGTGCTCTAATGAAGTGAACAAGATAAATGGGTGGCTGAATCTTTTGGGTTTATTTAGATGAGAGGAATCTACTTGGCCATTCCTGCTCAGCCAGCTTCAAATTTGTCTTGTTGAGTCTCATTGTCTATACGCGAGCAAAAAGATAACAATGGCCTGTTTCCTTTATCATCATTACTTTTTTGCATGTATCTCTCTCTCTGTATCAATAGACAATAGGTGCAGGAGTAGGTCATTCCGCCCTTCACTGTGATCATGGCTGATCATCCACGATCAGTACCTCGTTCCTGCCATCTCCCCATATCCCCTGACTCCGCTATCTTTAAGAGCTCTATCTAACTCACCATCTATTGCCGTCTATATCTCTTGTTTCCCTTTCCCCTGACTCAGTCTATGAAGGGTTTCGACCCAAAACGTCACCTAATCATTTACTCCAGAGATGCTGTCTGACCCGCTGTGTAACTCCAGCTTTTTGTGTCTTATCTTCCTGCTCAACTTAAGCAGTTGCTGGATGGAGGTTGAGTATGAACCACAGAAATTGGTGAACCTGACACTACCTCTCCCCTGCGGGAGTACTGAGCTGTTCCAATGTGGCTGCTCTCATCACCCAAACTGCTCGATAATATGAAAAAGCAACATACAAAATTGAGTTAGCGATCCCCACACACTAACATTATCCTACACACACTAGGGATAATTTACAATTATACCAAGCTAATTAACCTACAAACCTATATATCTTTGGAGTGTGGGTGGAAACTGGAGCTCCCGGGTAAACCCCACGCAGGTCACAGGGAGAACGTACAAACTCCGTACAGACAGCACCCGTAGTCAGGATCGAACCTGGGTCTCTGGCGTTAAAAGGTAGCAACTCTACCGCTGCACCACCGTGCTGCCCTAATTAACCTACAAACCTAAACCTAACTAAGGTACAAAAATATTGAGGGATAAATATGTACTTCCATTTAATCCGCATATGTAAAACAGTACTCCAATGCCGTACAGGTTTGTAGGTTAATTGGCTTGCTTAAAATGTAAAATTGTCCAAGTTGGCGATATGCAGAGGACTGCCTTGCCGACTACAAAATTCAGAAGGTTCAGAAGGTATTTGCTTTTTGAAGAGTTAAACTCTGAACAGGCCAATGCAGAGTGGACCTCTGCTACACTGAAATCTATAAAATCTATCTGTTCTCTTCTACCAGGGGTAGGAGTGGAAGAATCAGAGTGTTATCTTTAAGGTTTGGATTGATGTGCCTATCCAAGGGTCTTCTGGAAGAAAAATACAAATGTGAGTATTTGACACTCCCTGCAGCGACAGGGTTGTGTGTTGTTTCACTTGAAGCAGATGGGAAGCTGAGTGCTGGAACACTCAGTGTAGATATGAAGACCACTCACCATTTTACCAAAGAGGGTTTACCATTGCTCACACTTGAGAACGTACATTCTTTGCACTGTGGAGAGATTTAAATGAATGCCATTACACTATCCATAACTATGTCTCGCGGTAGACAAAAATGCTGGAGAAACTCAGCGGGTGCAGCAGCATCTATGGAGCGAAGGAAATAGGCAACGTTACGGGCCGAAACCCTTCTGGGCCGGCAGAAGGGGCTGAAGTGGCAGCCGGTTCTGCTGTCGGGTTTAAGATTTTTTTTTAAAGCCTCCTGCCTACCTTGAGTAATTAACTCACGGCATGTGCCTGATCCCAACATTTAAGAAACGGTTAGGTACATGGATAGGACAGGTTTGGAGGGATATGGACAAAGAGCAGGGAAGTGGGACTAGTGTAGCTGGGACATGTTGGTCGGTGTGGGCAAGTTGGGCCGAAGGGCCTGTTTCTACACTGTATCACTGTATGACTATGGTGAAAGTCCTCCGCAACTCCTTGGTCCACTCATCCCCTACCATCCAAACCACCACTTCTCTGGGTACTCTTCCTTGCACCCGCAGGAGATGCAATACCTGTCCCTCGCCTCCAACCAGGGACTCTGACAGTCCGAAGAAGGGCAGCACAAAAAACTGGAGAAACGCAGCGGGTCAGACAGCGTCTCTGGAGAAAAGGAATAGATGACCCTTCTTCAGACTGAGAGTCAGGGGAAAGGCAAACGAGAGATATAAACAGTGATGTAGAGAGATGGAGACAATCCTTGTTACATTTTTGCATAGGTGACCCGTTGTATTGTCAAACACATTTAATTGTACCGTTGACCTTGTGTTAACCTACATATGAGAAATAAAACTGAATTGAATTGAATTGAGTTACTCCAGCACTTTGTGTCTACCTTTGGTATCAACCAGCATCTGCAGTTCCTTGTTTCTATCCCCTGACAGTCTTTCCAGGTCTTTCCCCCCCCCCTCTCTCATCCCCTCCCCCACCCCCCCTCTCCTCCTCCCCTTCCCCCCTCTCTGCTCACTCCTCCCCTCCCACCCCCCCCCCCCCCCATCCCTCTTCACCCCCATCTCCCCCCCCCCTCTTCCCCTCTCTCTTGCACCACCCCCGCTACCCCTCTGCCACCCACTCCCCATTCTCCTCCCCCTTCCCACCCCCCTCTCTCTCTCCCGCTACCCTGCTCTCCCTCCAAATCTCTCCCGTTTCCTCCTCCCCCTCTCCCCTCCCCCCCCTCTTCTCACCCCTCTCCCTCCCCACCCCGTCTCCCCCATCCCCCCACCCGTGTGTTTGGGGGTGGTTAGTGTGAGTGTGATGCCGTAGCCCCCCCCCCCCCCCTGCAAACCCGCGTTGGGGAAACAGACCCGACGGGTCTGCACTTGGTCTAGTGACAAATAAAACTGAATTGAATTGAATTGAGTTACTCCAGCACTTTGTGTCTACCTTTGATATAAACCAGCTGCAGTTCCTTGTTTCTATCCCCTGACAGTCTTTCCAGGTGAGACAGATATTCACATGCGCCTAATCCAAATTCATCTACTGCATCTGGTGTTGTGTCGTCTCTCCTGTTCATCGGTGTGACCAAACGTAGACTTCGCGATCGTTTCACCGAACACTGGCGTTAGGGCATCTTAGGCCTGCGGGAGCTCATGGTTGCCAAACATTCTAACGTCCCTTCCCGTACTGATCTTTCTGTGTTGGGCCTTCCCCAATGCCAGAATGAGGCCACACACAAAACTGGAGAAACAGCACCTCGTATACTGCTTGGGTAGCTTACAACCCAACAGTGTGAACATTGAATTCTTCGACTCTAAGTAACCCTCCCTGAAGTCCGGCTGATCTTGCTCCCATCTCTCCTCCTCCACCCACATTCCTTCCCCTAAGCACGATCCCCGCCTTATCAATCCTCAAACAGTTAACAACACACTAATCCTTTTGTCTCACACCTTGTGTGTGTGTGTGTGTTCGTCCCTGGCCTGCTGTGTCTAACCATTTGCTATCTAAACCGCCCCTTCACCTGTGGTCACCGATGCTATGCTCTGTCCCACACCTCCACTCTTCTAAGTCTCTTTCCCCCACCCCTGCAATCAGTCTGAGGAAGGGTCCCGACCCAAAACGTCACGTATCCATGTTCTCCAAGGAAGTTGGCTGACCCACTGAGATACTGCAGCATTTTGTATCTT
Organism: Leucoraja erinaceus; assembly: GCF_028641065.1. Lineage (NCBI taxonomy): Eukaryota > Metazoa > Chordata > Chondrichthyes > Rajiformes > Rajidae > Leucoraja > Leucoraja erinaceus. The sequence continues at coordinate 70,639,394 of NC_073384.1, read as the reverse complement.
TAAGGGGCTGTCCCACTGCGGCGACCTGATCTGCGAGTTTAGAAGAGTTTGCCCTCGACTCAAACTCGCAGCATGGTCGACACGTGGTCCTAGGAGGTCACTGGAATGAGGTCACTGGAACTCTCCTTCATGCTCAAGGGAAGTTCACGTATACTCGCGGCCTCAGCTAGGTCGCGGAAAAATTTTCAGCATGTTAAACAATTTTCTGCGAGTAGAATTTGGTCAGCATGGTCCCTTTTAACTCGTAGTGCAGTGGAATGGGGTCGCTATGTAGTTACAGGCAGTCGAGGGCAGCCGTAGGCAATCTCCTTCACTGACCGGGCATTTTAATTGGCTCATTGGAGTTTTCAGGACCAATGAAAACCGGCCGGTAGGTAAAATGCCCGCTAAACTTTATTATGTTGTCTGTCATCTTAAAAGTGTCTCCACTCCTTCTCTCCCCCCCCCCCCCCCCCCCCTTCTCTCCCCTTATCTCCCCCTCTCTCCCCCCCCCCCCCCCCCTCCCCCCCCCCCCTCTCCGCGCTCTCTAAAGGACTTACTGTACACTGTGCAGCTGTCATTTACTTTCCTCTTCATCGCGGGTGTGAATTTCAGACAGCGCTCCCCCGCTTTCCCTGGCCCCCGCCTTTGCGATGTGTGTGTGTGTGCGGTCGGTCGGTCGATCCAGCTCGAGGTTTTCCAGGCGAGTGCCCTCGAGCTTGAAGGTCGAAGACAATCTTCTTAACTCGTGGATTAGGTTGCCGCAGTGGGACAGCCCCTTTACATGGTGGAAGTCTCTTGCTTGTGTTGCTTTCATTGCCACAATGTACACTGGAACACTGTGGAACCTGTAACATAAAATTGAATTTGATATAAATTAGTTCATGGCAATTATTGATACAAAATGATAGAGTCTGAAGAAGGGTCTCGACACGAAACGTCACCCATTCCTTCTACCTGTCCATCTATTCCTGCTGCCTGTCCCGCTGAGTTACTTCAGCATTTTGTGTCTATCTTCGATGTAAACCAATATCTGCAGTTTCTTCCTACACAGCTCCTGGCAATTAACAATTACAAAGCTGAGTTTAGTTTAGTGTAAAGATACAGCAGGAAAGCAGGCCCTTCGGCCCACCGATTCCATACCGACCACCGATTCCTGCACGCCAACACTATCCTACACACACTAGGGACAATCTACATTCATACCAAGCCAATTAACCTATAAGCCTGTACGTCTTTGGAGTGTGGGTGGAAACTGAAGTTCTCGGAGAAAACTCACGTGGTCACGGGGAGAACATGCAAACTCCGTAAGGCAGCACCTGTAGCCAGGATCGAACCCTTACAGTTGTAAGCACAGCAGGGCAGCAACTCTACCGCTGTGCCGCTCGCAATATGAACCACAAGTTCAAAACAATTGTATTATAACTGCAAGCCATATTCATGGCCTAAGATTCTATTTTTACAAAAACCTTTTCATCACAACATTAAGCAGATGACAAAACAAATTCATTTTCTAAAGATGTACATAAGAAGTGTCAGACGATTCTGATATCATATGGATTTTGCTATTTCAAAATTGACTGAAGAGTGTAGAAAGGCGGATGTAAGAACTGTACTGTTGACATTGTTAATATTTTGCAGACCTTTTTAAGCAACTAACGGGCCCTATAGATGAGTGTGACCAGCGGAGCCTAAGCCTCTTGCTGCATGATGCAGTGCAGATCCCTCGCCAGCTGGGAGAAGTTGCTTCCTTTGGAGGGAGTAACATTGAACCAAGTGTCCGCAGTTGCTTCCAATATGTAAGTTTGCTTCCAATTGACTCCAATTCCTTTTTGATGAGGGCCGACGTCATAACTTTTTCTATTATCTGATATTGATTAATATAGGAAATGTGAGAGGTCTAAGGATTGTAAATTGTATTTTCAAACATTTTGGGATGACATTTTTTGTACCAGAACTTCGCTAAGAACTAAAAAGAAACGTACAAGATTTTGGAGATTGAGCCTTCTGTTATCATTTAAGATCAGTAAAAATGAATAGCCTTTCTCGAACATTCTTTAACATTACTCAAGATGCTGTATAACCTTCCAACATTCAGAGCCATCCTACCAACCACTGTAGAGCAGTCATGAGCTACTATCTACCTCATTGGAGATCCTTGGGGTGGGAGATTGCAACCTTCACGTGGTCCGCCCTGTTTCGACGAATGCAATCAACCCGGCGTGCACAATCAAATAAGATCAAATAGAACAAGTTGTCCAACACTTTAGGCTGTGCACGCCATACGCAAGAAGAAGAAAAAGATTGGAGATCCTCAGACTATCTTTGATCAGACTTTAGTGGACTTTATCTTACACTAAATATTATTCCCTTTATCATGTATCTGTACACCACGGATGGCTCGATGGTAATCATGTATAGTCTTCATGCTGACTGGACAGCACGTGACAATAAACTAAACTTTTTTTGTTGATGGTAGTAAAAACACCTTCTCAAAAGATGCAGTACTGCTTTAGAATCATATTTCTTATAAACCAGCCTTCCCTCACTCCTATCCTTCCAATGTTGACGGGCTCCCTTCCTCTTGAAGCTTTCCCCCACTCCTGGTCCTTGGAGTGCCTGGCTCGCCCTCAGCTGCCTTGCCAAAATGCGGTATCTCTCAGAGCTCTTGAAAAAGATTGACAGCTTTTGACTTGGAATCAGTCTTGAGCTCCAAAAACGACTACTACTATATTATCCACTGCTATATCTATGATATGATATATATATGATATGCCATTTATTGTCACTATACATGTACAATGAAATTAAAAGCTGCTCGTACTCAGTGCATACATATAATTTAGTACAAAAAACAAGAAACAGAAAACAAAAACAGAAGGGAGAAGGGAGAAGGGGGGGGGGGGATAGGTGCACAATTCTGCGGCGCTATATACATATATACAGATGGAAGTCCGGGTGTTGGGCTGTGAAGTCAGTGCATGTGTGAATTTGAATTAAGAGTAGTTACAATTTTCGGAAAACAATTATTCCTGAGTCTATTTGTCCTGGATTTGATGCACCTATAGCGCCTTCCAGAGGGCAGCAGGTCGAACAGTCCAAACGCAGGATGGGAGCTGTCTTTGATGATATTCTTTGCCCTGCTAAGGCAGCGGGAGGTGTAGATATCCATCAGGGAGGGGAGAGGGCAACCAATGATCTTCTGTGCTGTCCTAGTTACCCTCTGAAGCCTCTCCCTGTCTGCCATGGTGCAGCTGCCATACCATGCTGTAATTCAGTATGTCAGCAGGCTCTCGATGGACGAGCGGTAGAAGGTCTGCAGCAGGTTAGAGTCCAGGTTGCGCTTCCTGAGGACCCTCAGGAAGTGCAGCCGCTGCTGAGCCTTCTTGATGACCGCTGTCGTGTTGTCTGTCCAGGAGATATCAGCAGCGATATGGACGCCGAGAAACCGGAAGGTGTTGACCCTCTCCACGCACTCGCCGTTGATATGTAGGGGGACTGCATACAACAACATATTGAAGGCTTTTTAATGATGTTAATGTTGTACAAACTGCCCATTCATGTATTGGTTTGTAAACCATGGAAGATGACAAGCTATGATGAAATATTAATGCGGCTGGGATTTCTGTTTTTATAGGCTCAGAACAAATCGGAGATTAATGCCAAACTGTTTGTGGAGTGGATGAGATTGGAGCCACAGTCCATGGTGTGGCTGCCTGTTCTACACCGAGTAGCAGCTGCTGAAACAGCAAAGCATCAGGCCAAGTGTAACATCTGTAAAGAATGCCCCATCGTAGGCTTCAGGTGAGATGAGCAACCTTGCATGGAGTAATATGATGAAAAAACAATAATCTATATTTTATCATCGTCTGCTTTGACCTGCCATTTTCACACCTTACCCTTCAATAACTCTTGTCTCCCTCTCTCCTGACTCTCAGTCTGAAGAAGGGTCTCACCCCGAAAAGTCATCTATTCCTTCTCTCCAGAGATGCTGCATGTCCCGCTGAGTTACTCCAGCATTTTGTGTCTATCTTTGGTATAAACCAGCATCTGCAGTTCCTTGCTACACAGCTATGTTTTAATTTTAGTTTAGCAAGTAAAAAAAACAACAAAGGATGGAATAAAAGGAATTAAGCTTTCAAAAATCGATACAGCTCAATAACAACTTAATCTACCACTGGAGGTAGGGGCGGCACAGTGGCACAACGGTAGAGTTGCTGCCTTACAGCACCAGGGACCCAGGTTCAGTCTGAACTATGGGTGCTGTCTGTACAAAGTTTGTACATTCTCTCTGTGATCGCGTGGGTTTTCTCCAGGTGCTCGGGTTTCCTCCCACCTGACAATAGATGTTGTGTGTACCTGGTGGGCCACCTCTGTATCTCCCAAAATATATATAATTAGAATTGTTTACATGTAAGGAAAATTGTTGTTCTGCTAGAACATAGACCAGCGCAGCACAAGAACAGGCCCTTCAGCCCACAATGTCGGTACCGGACATGATGTTCAGAAGAACTCTTATCTGCCTGCTCGTAATCCATATCCCTCCACTCCCTGTGTATCCATACACCCATCCAAAAGCTCTTAAATGCCACTATTGTATCTGCCTCAAATAACACATTCCAGGCACTTTAGAGCAGTCTGAAGAAGGGTCCCGTCCCGAAACAACCTATCCATCTTCACCAGAGGTGGCCCCTGACCCGCTGAGTTACTCCAGCACTGGGTTTCTTTTCCCCTATTGCATTTGATTTTTCCATCTGCTTCTGAATCACAGAATAGAGTTTTGGGATTTTGGAGGTGGAGGTGGAGGTGGTGAATGCAGTTACCACAATGAAAACCTAAAGGTTTCAAGTGTTTTTGAAGAGGCAAGTCCTCGGATGTAAATGTTTCGTCCAGGCTCAGTATTGGTGATCCTTTCAAGAGTCATACAGTGTGGAAACAGGCATAACTTACCCATATCGACCAATATGTCCCATCTAAACTAGTCATACCTGCCTGCGTTTGCCCTATATCCCTCTAAACTTTTCCTATTCATGTACCTGTTTAACTGTTTCTTAAATGTTACATTAGTCCCTGCCTCAACTACCTCCTCTGGCAGCTTGTTCCATTGCCCCACCACCCTTTGTGTGAAAGAGTTACCGCTCAGATTACTATTAAATCTTTAAGAAGGAACTGCAGATGCTGGAAAATCGAAGGTAGACAAAAGTGCTGGAGAAACTCAGCGGGTGCAGCAGCATCTATGGAGCGATGGAAATAAGCAACGTTTCGGGCCGAAACCCTTCCCGAAACGTTGCCTATTTCCTTCGCTCCATAGATGCTGCTGCACCTGCTGAGTTTCTCCAGCATTTTTTGTCTACCTACTATTAAATCTTTTCCCCTTCACCTTAAACCTATGTCCTCTGGTTCTCGATTCCCCTACTCTGAGCAAGAGTTCTGCAGGTTTACCCAATCTAGGCCTCTCATGATTTTGTACACTTCTATAAGATCACCCCTCATCCTCCTGCGCTCCAAGGAATAGAGTCCTAGCCTGCTCAACCTCTCCCTCTAGCTCAGACCCTCTAGTCCTGGCAACCCTCGTAAATCTTCTCTGTACCCTTTCCAGTTTCACAACAACCTTTCCTATAATACGGTGCCCAAAACTGAACACAATACTCTAGATGCAGCCTCACCAACCTTTTATACAACTGCAACATGGCCACTCAACTTCTAAACTCAATACTTTGACTGATGAAGGCCAATGTGCCAAAAGCCTTTTTTGACCACCCTATCTACCTACGACTCTATCTTCAAGGAACCATTCCCCTGCACTCCTACGATCCCTCTGCTCTACAACACTCCCCAGAGCCGACCATTCACTGTGTAGGTCCTGCCCATGTTAGACTTCCCAAAATGCAACACCTCACATTGCTCTGTATTAAATTCCATCAACCATTCCTCCGCCCACCTGACCAACCGATTAAGATCCTGATGCAATTTTTCACAACCATCTTCACTATCTGCAAAACCACCCACTTTTGTATCATTTGCAGTTGCCAATCTTGCTATGTATATTCTCATCTAAATTATTGATATAGATGATAAACAGTAATGGCCCCAGCACCGAACCCTGAGGCCCACCACTAGTCATAGGTCTCCACTCCGAGAAGCAACCTCCCACCACCACCCTCTGCTTCCTTCCGCAAAGTCAAAATTCTATCCATCCTTGGATCCCATGGGATCTAGCCTTCCATTGCAGCCTACCATGTGGAACCTTGGTGAATGTTTTGCTGAAGTCCATATGTACAACATCTACAGCTCTGCCCTCATCGACCTTTTTGGTCAGTCAGATTTGTGAGACATGACCTCCCACATACAAAACCATGCTGACTATCCTTAATCAGCCCTTGCCCATCTTAATGAATGTATATTGCTAAGAAAAATGACACCTCACACAAAACTCGTTTGACATTTGTGTTTTTCTTCACAGATATCGGAGCCTCAAACACTTCAATTATGACATCTGCCAAAGTTGTTTCTTTTCAGGACGGACAGCAAAGGGACATAAATTGTATTACCCAATGGTGGAATATTGTACCCCGGTATGGCCACGTGATTCACTTTATATTATTACCTTGTATTATTATACGTGCATCTACATCACTGTACAGCTTGAGAATATTATTCAATGTAGGAATATTTGCCTTTTCACGAGAGATGTAGGAAATTGCAGATATCTGGTGAGACCACATCTGGAGTATTGTGTACAGTTTTGGTCTCCTAATTTGAGGAAGGACATCCTTGTGATTGAGGCAGTGCAGCGTAGGTTCACGAGATTGATCCCTGGGATGGCGGGACTGTCATATGAGGAATGATTGAAAAGACTAGGTTTGTATTCACTGGAGTTTAGAAGGATGAGGGGGGAATCTTATAGAAGCGTATACAATTATAAAAGGACTAGACAAGCTAGATGCAGGAAAAATGTTCCCAATGTTGGGCGTGTCCAGAACCAGGGGCCACAGTCTAAGAATAAAGGGGAGGTCATTTAAGACTGAGGTGAGAAAAAACTTTTTTCACCCAGAGAGTTGTGAATTTATGGAATTCCCTGCCACAGAGGGCAGTGGAGGCCAAATCACTGAATGGATTTAAGAGAGAGTTCGATAGAGCTCTAGGGGCTAGTGGAGTCGAGGAATATGGGGAGAAGGCAGGCACGGGTTATTGATAGGGGACGATCAGCCATGATCACAATGAATGGCGGTGCGGTCTCGAAGGGCCGAATGGCCTCCTCCTGCACCTATTTTCTATGTTTCTATATATATTTGTGGAGTGCAACATTAATTGAAATTATTGTAATCAGTAGAGCAGCCTGTATTGTACCAAGTTTTAGTTTAGTTTATTGTTGTCCCATGTACAGAGATACAATGAAAAACCTTGTTTTTGGTGCTGTCCAGTCAAATCATATGTGCAAGTGGTATTATAGTGGATAGTAGATTATAGTGGATGGTACTAGATCATCTTCTAAGAGAGGACACTATGCTCCAACTCCACCCTGCACCTATCAAGCCTCTGAAAATACCAAGTATGATCTTAGGCAGACAAAAAAGCTGGAGAAACTCAGCGGGTGAGGCAGCATCTCTGGAGAGAAGGAATAGGCGACGTTTCGGGTCGGGACCCTTCTTCAGTGATGTATAGGCGACGTTTCGGGTTGAGACCTTATGATCTTAGTTTAGTTGAGTTTAATTTTTTGTCACGTACACCGAGGTACAGTGAAAAGCTTTTGTTGCGTGCTATCCAGTCAGCAGAAAGACAATACATGATTACAATCGAGCCATTTACAGTGAGTAGACACATGATAAGGGAATAACGTTTAGTGCAAGGTAAAGTCAGCAAAGTCAGATGGTCAAAGGAGATATGCATTTCTTATTTTCTCAGTTGATAGCTCAATGTCCTGATGACACTGGGTGAGTGATATTCAGCGTATGAATTAGAAGTATTGTTAGGGAACGTTAGGCCTACTCCACAGGTGTAAACATTCAGCGCCGGCCTTAAGCCGATTGGACCGATTGCTCCCAATTGGGCCCCGCTAGTAAGGGGGCCCCGCGCCAGAGTAATCTACTCTCAGCTCGGGTAGATCTACCCCGGGTGGTGGGGCAGAGAGAGAGTAGAGGGGTGGAGGGGGAAGAAAGGGGTAGACGGGGCGGGGGTGTGATGGGGAATGGAGAAGGGGCAGAGGGGGAGGTGGGTCGTCCCCTCACGGTCCCAGGGCAGCGATCCCGCCCCTCCAGTCGCCGTGCTTCACACACACAGCCCCGGCTCCGCCCCTCTCTCTCCCCGGGGAGACGCGGTGAACAATACACGGAGGGCCAGGCTGGGAGTTGGAGCAACGCTTACAAACATCGGCCTCAGCTCACACACGTCCGCCCGGACCCCGGCATCCGCTCCTGTCGCGGGCCCTCTCGCTCCCTTCTCTCCTTCCCTTCTTCCCTCCCTCCCTTCTCTCCTTCCCTCCCTCCTTCCTCTCTCTTTTCCCTTCTCTCATCCGCTCCATCCATTCCTCTCCTTCCCTCTCTCTGCTCTACTTCCCTCCCTCCCTTCTATCCTCCCTCCCTTCTCTTCCTCCCTCCCTCCCTTCCTCCAAGACCACCTCCCACGAATCCAACTCCGCCCCCAGGATGGAGCCAGCCTTCCTGATGAGTTTGTTGATCCTATTGGCATCCGCGGCCTTTGCCCTGCTGCCCCGGCACACGGCAGTGAAGAAGATGGCACTGGCCACCACCGATTGGTAGAACATCTGCAGCATCTTACTGCAGATGTTGAAGGAGCGGCGCCATCTCAATAAGTACAGCCGGCTCTGTCCCTTCTTGTACAGGGCCTCAGCGTTCCTGGACCAGTCCAGTTTACTATCCAGGTACACTCCAAGGTATTTGTACTCCCTGGTAAACTGCACATCCACACCCTTGATGGAGACAGGGGACAGGGGTGTTCCTCTCCCCCTAAAGTTCACCACCAACTCCTCCACATAGTTTGCACATGATGAATGGCTGAATTAGCAGACATAGCAATTCATAATAACATTTCATTTCCACTTTCAGACAACATCAGGCGAAGATGTACGTGATTTCACCAAGGTGCTGAAAAATAAGTTCAGGTCAAAGAAGTACTTTGCCAAACACCCCCGTCTAGGTTACCTGCCAGTACAAACGGTCCTGGATGGGGAGAACCTTGAGATGTAAGTTTAACTTTATAAGGTTGAGATATATATCGCTTCTTACTGGTGAATGGTCACCATTGAGCACTATTTGAAGGGAAAGGATCTATATTCAGCATTGACCTGTACAATAGTAAGAAGTCCAAGAGATGAAAACATTGAGACACAAGGAACTGCAGATGCTGGAATCTTGAGCAAAACGCAAAGTGCTGGATTAACTCGACGGGGGCAGATATCCTCTGTGGAGGGAATGGCTGGGCGATGTGGTGAGGAAGAACCTGTCTTTCTACCTCCAGTTGTAGCGGGAGAAAGCTGGAAAAGGGAAGCGGGCACGGGACCAAGCGTTTGTACCTGAGGATTAGGAATAACCTTTCTTAACAAATCGTCCACAGATGAGGGGGTGTTGATTGCCAGATGGGTGGAGTTAGTGACAGTGTCTGCACAAGTGAGGTACAAAGAAGTTGGAGGATTGTTGCCTTTTAAATGTTGTTATAGTCCCTACCTCAACTACCTCCTCTGGCAGCTCGTTCCATATACCTACCACCATCTCCGTGAAAAGGGTGCCCCTCACGTCCCTATTAAATCTTCCCCTTTCACCGTAAAACTATCCCTCTGCTTCAGGATTCTCCAAGGAGTAAAACACTCTGTGCAGTCACCCTATCTATTCCCCTCATGATCGTATACACTTCTATAAGATCACCCCTCAGCCGTCTGCGCTCAAAGTTATAAAGTCCTAGCCTGCGCAACCTCTCCCGATAGCTCAGGCCTTCAGGTGGTGGCAGCATCCTCGTAAATCTTACATTTTAAAGATGTGACAGGAACCTGAGGAGCAAATCTTTCACATGGAGGGTTTATGGAACAAGCTGGCAGAGAAGATAGTTGAGGCAGGTATTGCATCCATAGTTCAAAGACATTTGGACAGGTGCGTGGATAGGAAAGGTGGGCCAAACGCCTGCAGTTGGGACTAGTGTAGATCGGGCATGTTGGTCAGCATGGACAAACTGGATCAAAGAGCCCATTGCATGACTATGACTCTAACCTTATCCAATGCCTTACTGAAGTCCATATAGACGACATTTACGGCTTTGCATTCGTCAACCTTTTTGGTTACTTCTTCAAAAATCTCCACCAGATTTGTAAGACGATCTCCCTTGTACAAAACCATGCTGACCATCCTTAAATCGGCCCCTGTCTATACAAATTAATTTTGCTATCAAAATACAATTACCAAATCTTATCCCTCAGAATTTTCTTCAGGTGCATTGGTCTATAGTTCCATCTGAATTATCTTCTTAACTATGCTCCTCAGTTTCCGAAACTCCAAGGGGGGGGGTGGGGGGGGGGGGCGGTTATTACTTTGAGTTAGAGAATTCCAACAAGAGGTTGGTGTGGTAACATTTGGAGTACTGTGTTCAATTTTGATCACCCTACTATAGGAATGATCCCATTCAGCTAGAAGGAGTGCAACAAAGATGTATGAGGATGTTGCCAGGACCCGAGGGCCTGCATGATAGGAGGAGCTTGGGCAGGCTTGGACTTCATACCTTGGAGCGCAGGAGAATGAGGGTTGATCATATCGAGGTGTATAATATCATGAGGGAACTAGATAGGGTGAATGCACAGAGTCTTTTACCCAGAGTAGGGAAATCAGGCAGTAGAGGACAAGGTGAGATGGCCACAATTACATACGCACCTGCGGAGCAATTTTTCACTCAAGGTGGTGGGTGTATGGAACAAGCTACCAGAGGATGTAGTTGAAGCAGGGACTATAACAAGGCCACTTGAACAGCTACCTGGATTGGAAAGGTTTAGAGGGATTATGGAATGGAATACTTTATTGCCACATGTGACAAGGCACAGTGAAATTCTTTGCTTGCGTACCCAAGTAGGTTTGCTAACTGTCCCGTATTATCCGGGACATCCGTATTTTGAGCTAAATTGGTTTGTCCCGTATGGGACCGCCCTTGTCCCGTATTTGACTGCTACTACTTGGGTCAAGGAGACTGTCGGGTCGGAGCGCCGCGTCCGGCCCCTCCTCACCCGTCCCGACGGAGTGCAGCCCGTGGAGCGCAGCAGCAGCAGCGCCTCGCCCATGGCCCCGTCGGCTGGCAAACCCGGCCAGCTGTCCGACCTTCGGACCTCCGCTTCCCGCCGACACCACCATCCCCCCCCCCTCCTACTCATCGGTTCATGAGTTGGATGGGGCACCAGACTTTGCGCGCGATGTCGTGTGGCCCGGGCCAAAGCTCCTCAGCTTGCCCGCCGGCTGGGCTTTGTGTGCAGTCCAGCACCCGGGCCAACTCATCATTCACCCAGCCACGGCCCAGTCGGTCAACAAAATGCCGTGGGGAATTTGTCCCGTACTTTGACCTTTTGTCCCTTATTTGGGAGTGAGAAAGTTGGCGGCCCTATTCCCAAGGCATGCAAATAGTTGCCACATAAAGAACGCTGACTAAGTCACAAAGTACGCCACGCCGGCTGCTCTTTAGTTCTCCCTCCCTTCACGCTGGTGCCCCCACGTTAGATGCTTCATTGCTAAATGCAGGCAAATGGGACTACTTTAGATGGGGCATCTTGGTCAGCATGGACGAGTTGGGCCGAAGGGGTTATTTCCATGACCATGACTGATTCAGAGTTCATCCAAAAGTTCATAATCAGAGTTACTTCAGTATTGCAGGATGGAGGTGAGGATGGAGGCACAGGGGGAGTGGAAGAGGAGTGATACCACAGAGATGGAAACACTAGTCTGCTCAGACATGTCCAAAATAACTCATTGAGTTGGACTTTCAAAGACAGCTTCTTACACATTATTCACTTTAACAATAAAATATCACTTTGCTAGCTATTTTTATATTATGCTCTACAAAACTAAATTCTGTCATTGATACCATAGAAACATAGAAAAAAAGGTGCAGGAGTAGGCCATTCGGCCCTTCGAGCCAACACCACCATTCAATATGATCGTGGCTGATCGTCTAAAATCAGTACCCCGTTCCTGCCTTCTCCCCATATCCCTTGATCCTTTTAGCCCGAAGAGCTAAATCTAACTCTCCCTTGAAAAATCCTGTGAATTGGCCTCCACTGCCTCTGTGGCAGAGAATGCCACAACTTTCTGTGTGAAAACAAATTTTCCTCATCTCAGTCCTAAATGTAACCCCTGGCTCTGGACTCCCGCAACATCGGGAACATTTTTCCTGCATCTAGCCTGTCCAAACAACTTTTGTTTCTGCTGTTCCTCTATTTTGCAGTGTTATGCAGCAGCAATGTGGTGAATAGGCTCTTTATCTCATGTTGTTAATAGGCCATCCGGTTAATTTGATGATCTTACACAGTATGTTATAAAAGACTGAAACCAATTCAAAATGGACTGCACTTGTCCCTTAATAATAAATTAGTTTTACGAATAGCAATGCAACTGGATTAGAGAGAAAAACGCAAATAGTTTGGGACGTGTTCAGTGGTTTCCAAGGGAAAGTATCTGTAAATTGGGTTGCCATGTTCACTTGCGATTGTCCCATGAATGGACACTGGGTGACTCATTGTCCAGGTTCGAGCAGTGTTGGTTCATCAGGATTTTGGAGAATGCTTCTGAAGAGCACCCATGGAACTAATGTTGAGGAGAAAGTTAACACTTTCAGGAATGTGTGAAAGGCATTTAGCAAATTAAGCGATGTCACTAATGCAGAACTAATCTGTCTCCTCCCTTGCTTTCTGGAGGGGCAAGTATAAGGCAGAAGGCACAAAAACTATTTAGCTAATGTCATTCAAAGGAGAAAAGCAGATTTGGGGTGTTTAGTATGAGGCTTGTTCAACCTTGTTCATCTGAAGTTCCTTGGACTCCAGGGCCTGAGCTGTAGCAGGGTTCTTGGGCCTGAGCTGCAGGGAGAGGTTGGTCAGGACTTTATTCCTTGGAGCGCAGGGGGATGAGGGGTTATCTTATCGAGGTTTATCAGATCATGAGAAGGATAGATAGGGTGAATGCCCAGAGTGGAGGAATCAAGAACCAGAGGACGTGGGGTGGTGGGGGGAGATTTAATAGGAACCTGAAGGGCAACTTTTTTACACAAAGGGCGGTAGGTGTATGGAACGAGCTGCCAAAGGAGGTATAACTGTATTATGTTGTCCTGCAGCAAGCAAGAATTTCATTGCCCTATCTGGGTGGGACACATGACAATAAACTCTCTTGACTCGACTTGACTTGAGCTATCACTATTGTTCAGAAACATTTGGACAGGTACATGGACAGGATAGGTTTAGTGGGATATGGACCAGACACAGACAGGTTGGAGTAATGTAGATGGGTTTGTCGGTTTGGGCCGAAGGCTCTGTTTCCACACTGTATAATTATAACTCTATGGTCTGTGTGGAAGACAAGGAAGCAAAAGGACGAGACATGAAAACTGAATATTGTAGCTAGAGAAACATTTAAAACATCTCATGGATGTATTGCTTTATAGAGGGAGAACATAAATTCACAACAACATAATGAAATTGAGTAATTTTCCCTTAAGGTGCCAGGGCCGGGCTTGTTCAGTTAGGTTCATTAACAGATGTTTGGCCACTGATGATGATTTGATTTACAGCAACTTTCTACACATGCTTCTGTTTCATTAGTGTGCATTGGTAAAGCATTCCATTGTTTTTACAGCTCCATTAAAATCTTCTGTATTTTTTTTTTTCTCTTTTAAAGTCCCGTCACAGTCATCAGCATGTGGCCCGAGCAATATGAGTGAGTATGTGCATCTGTCCTGCATGCCAAGTGCTCTGTCTCGTTGTTGCTGTGTTAATGTAGTGCATCACGTCAGGGCTGCTCACAACTGCTTGATCAACCAGCATGGTAATAAGAAGATGATCCATTGTGTTCCTCGAGGCAGGCAGGCAGGCTACTTCACTAAGAAGTAGTAAATGTCCTCCTTTTGAAACATAATGGAGAATTTATCATCTCTGATCTCCTCACTGTGCTTCCAACCGATGCTTGAAGAATATTCTCATTTTAAATAAATGGAAAATCATCTTTGTGATTCGGTTTTCTAATATTCTAATGTCCCTCTTTTGCAAGCATCCCACACACTCAACACCCCCATTAAAAGTATAACTGGATGCTATTTTTTAAAGAATTATCGCTCTTAAGAAGCTGATCTGATCAGCATTATATATACTTCTTCATAGCATGCAGAGCAAACTTCCACGATCTTGCGTTCTTCCACGTCAGTCTTGCATCACAAGCCACAAAAGATATTCAAGTAAATGACAGCGAATTGAGGAATGCCGTAGAACAGAGGGATCTAGGAATAACTGTGCATAGTTCCCAGAAGGTGGAATCTCATGTAGATAGGGTGGTGAAGAAAGCTTTTGGTGTGCTGGCCTTTAAAAATCAGAGCATTGAGTATTGACGTTGGGATATAATGTTAAAATTGTACAAGGCATTTGTGAGGCCAATTCTGGAATATGGTGTACAATTCTGGTCGCCTAATTATAGGAAGGATATCAACAAAATAGAGAGATTTACTAGAATGTTGCCTGGGTTTCAGCACCTAAGTTACGGAGAAAGGTTGACCAAGATAGGTCTTTATTCTTTGCAGCGCAGAAGGTTAAGGGGGGACTTGATAGAGGTCTTTAAAATTATGAGAGGGATAGACAGAGTTGACGTGGATAAGCTTTTTCCATTGAGAGTAGGGAAGATTCAAACAAGAGGACATGATTTGAGAATTAAGGAACAAAAGTTTAGGGGTAACATGAGGGAGAACTTCTTTACTCAGATAGTGGTAGCTGTGTGGAATGAGCTTCCAGTGGAAGTGGTGGAGGCAGGTTCGATTTTATCATTTAAAAATGAATTGGATAGGTATATGGACGGGAAAGGAATGAAGGGTTATGGTCTGAGTGCAGGTAGATGGGACTAGGTGAGAGTAAGTGTTTGGCACGGACTAGAAGGGCCAAGATGGCCTGTTTCTGTGCTGTAATTGTTATATGGTTATAAGTGGTTAATTAAAGATGCCGTTACGCTGATATTGGGAGTGTAATACACTTCCAGCTGGATTTTTACCCCATGGATTATTTCTATTGCAGTAAATTGTACCAATATCCTCAAACTTATCAGCACTAAGATCATGAAGCATTATTGCAGCTTTAATATTTTCTGGAAAATATTAATTTCAACATGCTTTACTATTGCAGCCCTACACAATCTCCACAGCTGTCCCAAGATGACACGCATTCCAGAATAGAGTTCTATGCCAACAGGTAACAACAAACCTAGCAATTGCTACATTCAAATCCTCCCATGTTTCACCAAATTATTATCGGACGAAACTGGCTCCTACTACACAGTGTCTTCGGTTTCACCATGCAGGTTTTAGCAAATCATTCTTGGTTTCAAATTAAGTTCTACAAACACACAATCAAAAAACAGATGGTAGATGTTAGCTTATGTATTAATTTGTCTCAAAATTCAGTCAAGGGTGGCACTTGGTGACAGTGCTGCTGCCAACCAAAATGCAGGCATTTGGTTAAATATATTATCAATCGAGCTTCATAACCGCACTCTTGTCAATGGCATTTTGATGTTATTGTTAACAAATATACGTGGAACTATTCTCTACATCACACTTTTCTTTGTTCTTCTGGTGTTTTTTTACTTCCTGGTTCCTCTATTGTGAAATAGTTTTTTAATGGTTCAATCTTTATTAAGTCAAACACAAACAGGTAATCCTAATTGACCGTCTCCGGTATGGGGTTGGTATTGATGGCACTGCCCTGAGCTGGTCCGTCTCCTACCTCAAAGGTAGGAGTTTCTCGACTAACATAGGCAACTCTTTCTCCTCCCCAGCTAATCTCCACAAGGTTCCATCCTTGGCCCCATTCTCTTCTCCCTGTACATGCTCCCCTTAGGCCAAGTCATTGAAAGGCACGGCATTTCCTTCCATTGCTACACAGACGATACACAACTCTATCTCCCCCTGAAGCCCAAAAACCAATCAAATCTGCTTAACCTTGCCCGCTGCCTCGAGGATATAAAGTGCTGGATGGCCCAGAACTTCCTCCAACTAAATGAGAGTAGGTCTGAGGTCATCCTTCTCGGCCCCTCGGACTCAATCAAAATGATAGCAGGCAGCCTTGGAAGCCTTACCCCACTACTCAAACCTCACGTCAAAAACCTCGGCGTGATATTTGACTCAGCACTGAAATTTGACAAGCAAGTCAATGCCGTGGTAAAAGCTAACTTCTTTCAGCTTCGGACGATAGCTAAAATAAAAAAGTTCCTCCACTTTGATGACCTCGAAAAGATCATCCACACATTTATCTCCTCCCGCCTAGATTACTGCAACTCCCTCTACACTGGCATCAGCCAATCTTCCCTGTCCCGCCTGCAACTGGTCCAAAACGCCGCAGCGAGACTCCTGACGGGCACCCGAAAAAGGGACCACATCACCCCGATCCTGGCCTCTCTCCACTGGCTCCCTGTGCGGTTCCGTATAAATTTCAAGACCCTCCTCTATGTCTACAAAGCCCTCAATGGGCTTGCCCCCTACTACATTAAAAGTCTTCTCACCCACCACTCCACCTCCAGGCCCCTCAGATCGGCCGACTTGGGGTTACTGAACATCCCGCAGTCTAGGCATAAGCTCAGGGGCAACCGCGCCTTTGTGGTTGCAGCTCCTAGACTGTGGAACAGCATCCCCCTTCCCATCAGAACTGCCCCCTCCATCGACTCTTTTAAGCCAAGACTAAAAACGTATCTATACTCCCAAGCCTTTCCTGACGTCCACTGAGCGAGGGCTGCATGGATATATGTATGTAGTTTGTTTATACTATTCTTATAACAAATGTAAAGCACTTTGGCCAACGAGAGTTGTTTTTTTAAATGTGCTATAGAAATAAATGTGACTTGACTTGACTTGACGAAGACCACCTATAGGCGGATACATTGTTGTCAACATGTGATATTTACACTGCCTTCCATTGACTCCACACAGAGATTCCGGAGTGGGCAATTCTCTCTCTGGTTACCCTTTTTCCCTTTTTGTACATGAAATCTTTTTGAACTATCCTTAATATTATCTGCAAGATCTATTTCCAGCCCCCTTTCTGTCCTGCCGATTTCCTTCCTTAAGCCCCTGTCCCACTGTACGAGGTAATTCAAGAGTTCTCCCGCGTTTTCCCCCCGATTCGAACTCGGAGAATGTCCGTAGCGGGTCCGTAGGAGTTCGTGGAAGTCTCGTAGCAGCTCGTACGAGTAAAATGTAACAATTTTTATTCATCATTTTTTTTTTTCTTGTCAGCACACTGTTTAAAACATCCCACTTTCAGAAACAGCTCCAGTTCCTTTCCCATCAAACAACCTGCTCCAAACAACTTGAGCGAGTTTCTGACCAATACCTTCAAAGTTGGCCTTGGCCCAACTTAGAATTGTATCTCGTGGTCCACCCTGTCTATCCATAACTATCTAAAACCAAACAGAACAGTGGTCGTGGATCCAAAAGGCTCATAGAAACATAGAAACATAGAAAATATGTGCAGGAGGAGGCCATTCAGCCCTTCGAGCCAACACCGCCATTCATGGCTGATCGTCCCCTATCAATAACCCATGCCTGCCTTCTCCCCATATCCCTTGACTCCACTAGCACCTAGAGCTCTATCTAACTCTCTCTTAAATCCACCCAGTGAATTGGCGTCCACTGCCCTCTGTGGCAGGGAATTCCACAAACTCACAACTCTCTGGGTGAAAACGTTTTTTCTCACCTCAGTCTTAAATGACCTCCCCTTTATTCTAAGACTGTAGCCCCTGGTTCTGGACTCGCCCAACATTGGGAACACAAGTCATCCACAAACACCTCATCCAATTTCCTAAGACTAGATCAAGCATTGCCCTCTCCCATGTAGGGTCCTCTATATATTGACCGAGGACACTTTCCTGAACACATTTGACAAATACTTCCCCGTCTAAACCTTTTGCACTATGACATTCCCAGTCAATATTGGGAAAGGTGAAATCTGCTGTGACAACTTTATTTGACCTGAAGCTGCCTGCAATCTCCTGGCATATTTACTCTTCCATTTTCCGTTGGCTATTTAGGGGGCTGTAGTACACTCCCAACAAGGTGATCACCCCTTTTTATTTCCCAGCTCCACCTATATAAAGTCACTGGACAAAACTTCAATAATGTCATCTCTGACTACTGCTGTGATATCTTAATCAATAAAGCAACATCCTCTCCACTTTTATTTCCCCCCCCCCCTCCACCTCTGTCTCCTGTAGTGTCCATACACCCTGCAACATTAAGCTGCCAGTCCTGTCCCACTCTTCATCCGGTTTCTGTAATGGCTATAACTGCACAAATGCCTATGCCCACCCTGAGTACATCTGCCTTACCTGTCAGGCCTCTCCCATTAAAATAGTGCAATTCAAATCAATAGTCCTTCCATGCTCCTGCCTATTCTGTCCACTCTAGCTCCTTTCATCACCATCCATGCCAACTTCCAGCCTCTCACCTGCCTCGGTCCTCCTAGGATCCCGCCCTCTCCGGCTAATCCTGAAGAAGTTCCAGTCTTCCCAGAGAGTCATTGTCATACCTTTTTGTTAAACGGTAACACTTAGTTAAACATTTTCGCTGAAACAAAATATTTCCTCTACAACCATCCAGTCAAGACTGCAAGATCTGATAGGTCTCTGTCATGTCCCCTCTCCCTCTTCTTGTTCAAATGGTCTCAAACAAATCTGGTCCAATCTCTTCTCACGGGACAAATTGCCCATTCTATGTATTCCTCTGGTAAACATTCTCTGAACTGCTGAACAACATACTTATTGGATGAGAACCTAATTAGTATCTAGCTTTCCCCGAGGCATAGAGGCGCAGCGGGCGGCACGGTGGTGCAGCAGTAGAGTTGCTGCCTTACAGTGCCGTAGGCCCAGGTTCGAACCTGACTACGGGTGCTGTCTGTACAGAGTTTGTACATTCGCCTTGTCACTCTGTGAGTTTTCTCCGGGTGCTCCGGTTTCCTCCCACACCCCAAAGATGTGCAGGTTTGCAGGTTCATTAGCTTCTGCAAACTGTCCCGAGTGTGCTGGATAGGACTAATGGTCAGCTGGGGGATTGTTGGTCGGCGCAGACTCGGTGAGTCAAAGGGCCTGTTTCCACGCTGTATCTCTAAAACTAAAACTAAAAGTCTATTAAGATAGACACAAAGTCTTGGAGTTACTCAGCGGGTCAGGCAGCATCGCTGGAGGGAAGGGATGGGTGACGTTTTGGGTCGGGACCCTTCTTCAGACTAGAGTAGAGGGGAGGGAAACGGAGGTAGGAAAAGGCCAGAACAAAGCAGGGCCGGCAACAGATGGCCAAGGAAGGGTGGAGTCCATAATGGCCCATTGTGGGCTGGGGAAGAGGTGATATCGAGAGGGGTACAAGGATGTGAACAGTGGAACTAGTAGGATGACTAGACTTGGGGAGGTAGGAGAGAGAGAATGCAGGGGTTACTTGTAATTAGAGAAATCAGCGTTCATACCGCTGGGTTGTAAGTTGTCCAGGCAAAACATGAGATGCTGTTCCTCCAATGTGTGTGTGGCCTCACTCTGACAATGGAGGAGGCCCAGGACAGAGTCAGTATGGGAATAGGAAGAGAGTTAAAATGTTTGGAAACCAAGGTATCAAGTAGGCCTAAGATGTTCAGCGAAATAATCGCCCAGTCTGCGCTTGGTCTCGCCGATATATAGGAGTCCGTACCTAGAACAACATATTCAGTAGATGAGGTTGGAGGAGGTGCAAGTGAACCTCTGCCTCACCTGAAAGGACTGTCGGGGTCCTTGGATACAGTCGAGGGGGGAGGTAAAGCGACAGGTGTATGGGGAAAGTACCAGGGGAGGGGGTGGTTTGGGTGGGAAGGGACGGGTTGACCAGGGAGTTGTGGGGTGAGCTGTCTCTGCGGAAAGCAGAAAGGGGTGGAGATAGGAAGATGTGGCCAGTGGTGGGATCCCGTTGGAGGTGGCGGAAATGTCAGAGGATGATGTGTTGTTTGCGATGGCTGATGGGATAAAAGTGAGGACAGGGGAGGGGGGACTCTGTCCTTGTTGCGACTGGGGGGAGGGGGAGCAAGAGCCGAGCTACGGGAGACAGAGGAGACACGTGTGAGGGCCTCATCAATAATAGAAAAGGGGAGCCCCGTTCCCTAAAAATGAGATCTCATTCTTTCGAGGTTCATATGCACCTCCTCCAACCTCATCTATCTGTGGAGTAAAGGGCCTGTCCCACTTGCGTGTCCTTGGCATGCAAATTACGTGACCTCGTGGTCACGTTGAGCTGAGACGGTCCCGCGAAGGTCGGGCGCGATTACACGCGTACGCACAGCTGTCTGGAGCGCATGACGTCATTTGAAGATGGACACAAAGCTGGAGTAATTCAGCGGGACTGGCAGCATCTCTGGAGAGAAGCAATGGGTGACGTTTCATGTCGAGACTCTTCAGTGTGAAAAGAAGGGTCGTGACCTGAAACGTCACCCATTGCTTCTCTCCAGAGATGCTGCCGGTCCCGCTGAGTTACTCCAGCATTTTGTGTCTATCTTCAATTTTCTTGGCCCCGTTCTGGGAGTAGAAGTGGGGGCGGAGCCGGACCGCAACGGCCGTGAACCCCAGGCCGAGTTCGGCGATCGTTTGCCTGCTTCTGCTGCTGTTGGAGGCGAGACGTTGCGTCGCGCCAGGGTCTTGGGCCCGTCCCACTTTGGCCATCAGTTCCGTGACAGGCCGTTGGCATGCAAAGCTTTCGTTCACTACAAAAATTTCGGAGCCCCGCGCGATGTCACGCACAACTACACAACCCTCCGCGCTTCTCAGTGGGACCGGCCCCGCGCGACCATATGGTGCCCGTGCGCTTCAACGCGACCACGAAGTTGCGTAATTTGCGTGCCAAGGACACGCAAGTGGGACAGGCCCTTTACTCCAGGACTTTCCTATCCTCGGTATGAACCAGCATCTGCAGTTCACACTAAGTACATTACATTGGATTCCTTTTGACTTGTCATATGTTTCATGGACTATTGAAGAAGGGTCTCGACCCCTAAACATCACCCATTCCTTCTATCCAGAGATGCTGCCCGTCCCGCTGAGTTACTCCAGCATTTTGTGTCTATTAACAATTGCAACTGCTTTGTCGGCATGAACATTAACGGAACCCATGTACTTCTGTCATGTGTAGGAAACATAGTAACATAGACATAGTAAATAGGTGCAGGAGTAGGCCATTCGTCCCTTCGAGCCTGCACCGCCATTCAATATGATCATGGCTGATCATCCAACTCAGTATCCCATCCCTGCCTTCTCTCCATACCCCCTGATCCCTTTAGCCACAAGGGCCACATCTAACTCCCTCTTAAATATAGCCAGTGAACTGGCCTCAACTACCTTCTGTGGCAGAGAATTCCACAGATTCACCACTCTCTGTGTAAAAAATGATTTTCTCATCTCGGTCCTAAAAGACTTCCCTCTTATCCTTAAACTGTGACCCCTTGTTCTGGACTTCCCAAACATCGGGGATAATCTTCCTGCATCTAGCCTGTCCAACCCCTTAAGAATTTTGTAAGTTTCTATAAGATCCCCCCTCAATCTTCTAAATTCTAGCGAGTACAAGCCGAGTCTATCCAGTCTTTCTTCATATGAAAGTCCTGCCATCCCAGGAATCAGTCTGGTGAACCTTCTCTGTACTCCCTCTATGGCAAGAATGTCTTTCCTCAGATTAGGAGACCAAAACTGTACGCAATACTCCAGGTGTCGTCTCACCAAGACCCTGCACAACTGCAGATGTTGTTCTAAATGGAAGGTAGACACAAAATGCTGCAGTATCTCAGCAGGACAGGCAGCATCTCTGGAGAGAAGGTATGGGTGATGTTTTGGGTTGAGACCCTTCTACAGAAACGTCACCCATTCCTTCTCTCCAGAGAAGCTGCCTGTCCCGCTGAGTTACCCCAGCATTTTGTGTTGATGACTGGTTTAATTCTGATGATTAAAAACAATCTAATGGCATCATATTGCATGTTTTATTCAGGCTGGCACTGATGGAGAAAACGAATGGCTCCTTGCTCACAGACAGTAGCTCTGCCACTGGAAGTGTGTAAGTATTGTGAACAAATAGAGCTGGAAAAACTGGGACCAAGTATGATTTATACATGGCCGAATGCAATGCATTTTAATTAACTATTTATCAGCATTAGGCAAGGAACGCAACATTAAAATTGCTGAGAAAAAATGTTTAATTATCATTGTATCAACAATCTGGCGGTATTTGTGATTTTCTTTTGGAGGGAGATAACATGCATGAAGTGATAAAGATTTTAAAACATTTTTGCATGATAGTAGAAGAGTGAAATGAGATTGTATCATTTGTTCTTTGAGCAGTGACGATGAACACACACTAATTCAACAGTTCTGCCAAACACTGGGGAGCGAATCTCCAGTGAACCAGCCTCAGAGTCCTGTACAGATCCTCAAGTCAGTAGAGAAAGAGGAACGGAGTGAGCTGGAACACATCATTGCCAACCTTGAGGAGGAGCAAAGGTGAGCCTGGTTCATTTTGCAACTTTTTTGATAGTCATGTTAACCCTTCGAAGGCACTCGGATATTCTTTACTTTAGTTTGGAGATACAGCATGGAAACAGGTCCTTCGTCCCACCAAGTCCATACCGACCAGCGATCCCTGCCCATTAACACTATCCTACACACACTAGGGACAATTTTACATTTATACCAAGCCAATTAACCTACAAACCAGTACGCCTTTGGAGGAAAGCGGAGCTCAGAGAAAACCAACACAGGTCATGGGGAGAATGTAAAAACTCTGCAGACAGCACGTGTAGTCAGGATGGAACCCGGGTCTCCGTCGCTGTAAAGGGCCTGTCCCACTTGGGTGTCATTTGCGTGTCACGCAGGTTGCGCGCGAGGATTTTGAGAATCCCAAAATCCTGGAATGCCGCGCGCGACCACTCGTCACTGCCCACGCCACCACGTCTCACCACGCGCCATGCTCGCATAATGCACGCCATGTGCACGTCGTAACACGTAAATGATGTCGGGTAAATGATGCGCAAATAACGCCCAAGTGGGCCAGGCCCTTAAGGCAGTAGCTCTATCGCTGCGCCACTGTGCCACCTATTCTGTTTTTCCCCCCATTATCCTCCTATTGACTATTGATCAAATTGAGAATCGAGTGCGCAGTGTTCAGAAAGTACCCCATCATCCTGACACCCATCAATCCCCTCCATCTCCATAACATCCACCAAACTCTTTTTGATTCTGAATCTCGTGCGTTCATCTTTTTACACGAATTGTATTCATTCTGCTCTCAACTGCCACCTCCCAAGTGAATTTTCAAGAAATGCTTTCTCTGCTCTCACCTTAACATCTCCTCAACCCACAAATATCTTCGGTTACATGTGGAGTTGCTGTTTCACCGCAGCAGTAGAGTCGCTGCCTCACGGCGCCAGAGGCCCGGGTTCCATCCCCACCATGGGTGCTGCCTGTACTGTGTTTGCATGTTCTCCCCGTAACCTGCGTGGGTTTTCTCCGGGTGCTCCGGTTTCCTCCCACACTCCAAAGACGTACAGGTATGGATGCGAATTGGCTTGGTAAAAATATAAATTCTCCGTTGTGTGTGTGTGTGTGTGTTAGGTAGCGTCAGTGTGCGGGGATCGCTGGTCGGCGTGGACTCGGTGGGCTGAAGAGCCTGTTTCCGCGCTGTATGTCTAAACTAAACTAAGTGAATGGAACCAACTAATTGCTTTTGTTACTGCAGGAATCTACAAACTGAGTATGAAGAGTTGAAGCAGCAACAGATTCTGAGAGGCGTCAAGGCCCTGCCGTCACCACCTTTCTCACCGACTCAACAGAACTATCTGGATGCTGAGCTGCTGGCCGAAGCAAAGCTTCTGCGGCAACACAAGGGAAGACTGGAGGCCAGAATGCAGATTCTGGAGGACCACAACAAACAACTGGAATCACAGTTGTACCGGTTGCGAAAACTGTTGGAAGAGGTATAGTGTAATCAGCAAAGATAGACACAAAAGGCTGAAGAGGTTACTAGGGAAATTGACGAGGGTAAGGCAGTGGATGTTGTCTATATGGACTTTTGTAAGGCCTTTGACAAGGTTCCTCATGGAAGGTTGGTTAAGAAGGTTCAACTGTTGGGTATAAATGCAGGAATAGCAAGATGGATTCAACAGTGGCTGAATGGGAGAAGCCAGAGGGTAATGGTGGATGGCTGTTTATCGGGTTGGAGGCAGGTGACTAGTGGGGTGCCTCAGGGATCTGTGTTGGGTCCTTTGTGTTTGTCATGTACATCAATGATCTGGATGAAGGTGTGGTAAATTGGATTAGTAAGTATGCAGATGATACCAAGATAATGATACCAAGATAATGTGGATAATGAAGAGGATTTCCAAAGTCTACAGAGTGATTTAGGCCATTTGGAAAAATGGGCTGAAAGATGGCAGATGGAGTTTAATGCTGATAAATGTGAGGTGCTACACCTTGGCAGGACAAATCAAAATAGGACGTACATGGTAAATGGTAGGGAATTGAAGAATACAGTTGAACAGAGGGATCTGGGTATAACCGTGCATAGTTCCTTGAAGGTGGAATCTCATATAGATAGGGTGGTAAAGAAAGCTTTTGGTATGCTAGCCTTTATAAATCAGAGCATTGAGTATAGAAGCTGGGATGTAATGTTAAAATTGTACAAGGCATTGGTGAGACCAAATCTGGAGTATGGTGTACAATTTTGGTCGCCCAATTATAGGAAGGATGTCAACAAAATAGAGAGAGTACAGAGGAGATTTACTAGAATGTTGCCTGGGTTTCAACAACTAAGTTACAGAGATAGGTTGAATAAGTTAGGTCTTTATTCTCTGGAGCGCAGAAGGTTAAGGGGGGACTTGATAGAGGTCATTAAAATGATGAGAGGGATAGACAGAGTTGATGTGGACAAGCTTTTTCCTTTGAGAATAGGGAAGATTCAAACAAGAGGACATGACTTCAGAGTTAAGGGACAGAAGTTTAGGGGTAATATGAGGGGGAACTTCTTTACTCAGAGAGTGGTAGCGGTGTGGAATGAGCTTCCAGTGGAAGTGGTGGAGGCAGGTTCATTGGTATCATTTAAAAATAAATTGGATAGGCATATGGATGAGAAGGGAATGGAGGGTTATGGTATGAGTGCAGGCAGGTGGGACTAAGAGGAAAAAAATTTGTTCGGCACGGACTTGTAGGGCCGAGGTGGCCTGTTTCCGTGCTGTAATTGTTATATGGTTATATGGTAACTCAGCGGGACAGGCAGCACCTCTGGAGAGAAGGAATGGATGAAATTTCGGATCGAGTTTTGAAGAAGGGTCTCGACCCGAAACGTCACCCATTCCTTCTATCCAGAGATGCTGCCTGGTCCGCGGAGTTACTCCAGCATTTAGAGTCAATCTTCAGTGTAAACCAGCATCTGCAGTTCCTTCCTACACAGAGTGTAATCAGCATTTTGCCCAATGGATACAAATGGTGAAATTGTGCTATGGGCAGTTTCTCAATGTTAAATGTGTAGATTTTCTTGTGACAGTGACCTGAGACAAACGGAAACTTGAAAGGTTACAAAGAGTCTTTAAGAAAAATAATTCCGGTTTTGTTTGGTTCCAATGGTTGACGGAGACGAGTTGTGGAAGTAGTTGTGGTACTTAACTCCATGTTCCTTCTCATCATGACTGCATCTCATTACCAGTGCCAGCATTGCATTACATACGTAACTACCTCCTTCTCATGGGTGTACCAGCACTTAATATTTCTAATTCTGACCTGTTAGTCTTTCTACCATTGTGTTTAAGAAGGAACTGCAGATGCTGGAAAATCAAAGGTAGACAAACCTCCGCTCGGTCCGCAATAACCAACCTGCCTCCGCTCGGTCCGCATTAACCAACCTGATCTCCCTGTGACTCAGCACATCAACTCCCCCTACCATTCCGAATCCGACCTTTCTGTCCTGGGCCACCTCCATGGCCAGAGTGAATCCCACCGAAAATTGGAGGAGCAGCACCTCATATTCCGCTTGGGCAGTCTGCACCCTAGCGGCATAAACATTGAATTCTCCAATTTCCGGTAGCCCTTGCTGTCTCCTCCTCTTCTCCTCCCCTTCTCAGCTTTCCCTCAGCCCTTGGGCTCCTCCTCTTCCTTTCTCCTTTCTTCCTCCCCCTCCACCCCACATCAGTCTGAAGAAGGGTTTAGGCCGGAAACGTTGCCTATTTCCTTCGCTCCATAGATGCTGCTGCACCCGCTGAGTTTCTCCAGCACTTTTGTCTACCAGTCTTTCTTCCATACTTGATTCAGCCAGATTGTCCTCTCTTTCTCAATCTATCTGCCAGATTAGCCAAAATCCCCTTGACCATACAAATAGGCTGTCTTGAACTCATGGCCTTTGCTATTCCATATCCATTTTTCCTTCTGTGAAACATTGGGAGATCTTACCGTTCATATAAATGTTGATGAACATACTTACTAAAACATATTGTTCAATAAACCGCTGACTGGATAGCACGCAACAAAAGCTTTTCAATGTACCTCGGTACACGTGACAATAAACTAAACTGAACTGAACTAAATGTTTATGTTTGTGACAGAACATAAAACATTCCATTGAATTTATTTTATTCAAAAATGAAGCATATCCACAATTTAATCCACATATTGCCAAGTGTGTAGGACTAATACTGGTTTGTTTCCTTTCTAAAACGTATATTGTAATCGCACCAATTTTTTCCATGCAGTGCTCAGATTTTTGTCTCATGTGAATCTGAAATTGACATTATACAAGAGGTGAAGGATACAGTGCCCTCCATCATGTTTGGGACCTTGTCCAATTTCTCTTGTCATCCAGACTTCCTTACTTTCACAGTTCACTTGCCCTGCCCTTCACTCTTACAGGAACTTGCATGCCTTGAACTCCAATCATCACTCTTTCATAGGCTTCCTACTTTCCACATGTTCCTTTGCCTGCCGACATCCTACTCCAATCATTTTGTGTCCCGCTGAGTTACTCCGGCATTTTGTGTTCCTCCATTGTCAGAGTGAGGCCCAGCGCAAGTTGGAGGAACAGCACCTCATATTTTGCTTGGGTAGTTTACACCCCAGCGGTATGAACATTGACTTCTCTAACTTCAGATAGCCCTTGCTTTCTCTCTCTATCCCCTTCCCCTTCCCACTTCTCCCACCAGTCTTACTGTCTCCGACTACATTCTATCTTTGTCCTACCCCCTCCCCTGATGTCAGTCTGAAGAAGGGTCTCGACCCGAAACACCACCCATTCCTTCTCTGCAGAGATGCTGCCTCACCCACTGAGCTACTCCAGCATTTTGTGTCTACTCTAATCAACCTTGCCCCAATTCAGAACTTTAACTTGTCCTTATCCATAACTATTATAAAACTAATAAGAACAGTGGCCGCTGATCCCTCGAGTCTCTCCCACAGACACTTCAGTCACTTGTCCTTCCCAATTTCCAAAGATCAGATCAAGCTTTGCCCTCTCCCCTGTAGGCCCCCCCTCTATATTTTGGCTGAGAAAGCTTTGCTGAACACATTTGACAAATTCCACCCTGTCTATGGTTTGGCACTGTGGATGTCCAGAATCTATTGGGAAAGTTAAATGCCTCTGCTGTGACAAATGTATTAGTCTCGTAATCTCACCGCATACTTGTTCTTTGAATTCCCGCTGACTATTTAGGGGGTCTAAAGTACACTCCTAACCCGCTGATCATCACCATTTTATTTCTACACATCACCCGCATAGCCTCAATGGACAAATGTTTTACCCTTTATTTAAAAAATAGCAATAAGGACATGCCAGGGAGCTACAAGCCAGTGAGCCTGTGTCGGTGCTGGTAAACGTGTGGAAGGGGCTTCTCAGGAACAGAATTTACCAGGCACAGATTGATAAGGGACAGTTATTGTGGCTTTGTGCATGAAAAATCATGCCTCACTAATCTGGCAGAATATATTGATCAACCAAGAAGATTGATGAGGGCAGGGCACTAGACAATGAGAATATGGACGAGCAAGGCCTTTGACTAAAGGGCCGGTCCCACCAGCATGCGACTCCATGTGGCAAGCTCGACCTAACGTGGTCGCTTGAGCCTTACGGCCTCGCGGGACCGGTCCCACTACGATCGCTGGAGCCGTATGGAGTTGTGCGGAGCCGGTCCCGACATCGCGAAGGGCTCCAAAAAACTGACCCTTCAAAAATTCCGCGCGGCAACGGCCTGCCGGTCCACAGCCGCCTCGAGGCCGTAAGCACCGCCTGGACGGGCGTGCGCACCATCTCTACACCGTACGCAGCATCTTGATGGCGTACGTCACGAGCGAACTTCCCACGGACTTCGCTTGAACTTCACGTCACTCACTCGACCTCCGCGCGCCCCCGCTTCCAGTTTGGTCACGCATGCAGGCGCATGCTAGTGGGACCGGCCCTGTACCCAATCAGTACCCCGTTCCTGCCTTCTCCCCATATCCGTTGACTCCGCTATCTTTAAGAGGCCTCTGTCTATCTTCAGTTCGTTTGCAAGGTGGGCTAGCCAAATGTTTTCAACATTGGTTGGAGATGGAGTCAAAGAGTAGTTGTGGAGAGTGCTTTTCTACTGGAGGTCTGTGAGTTCCCCAGGGTCCATGCTGTGTCCGCTTTTGTTTGTCTTATGCATTCATAATTAGTATCGGAATTTAATTAACATTGTTAGTAAATTTGTGAACACACCAAATTTGGTGTGCAAAGTTAGCAAACAGTGAGCGAAGATATCGAAGTTTACAATACGCTCTAGATCAGTCGGGAAGTTGGGCCAAGGAACTGCTAATGAACTTTAACTCTGACAAGTGTGAGGTGTTTGGTATGTCAAACTTGCTGGGCAAATGGTAGAGCCTTGGAGAAGGTTGCAGAACAGAGGGATCTGCAAGTACAGGTGTATGCTTCCCTGAAAGCGGCGAGTCAGGTGGAAAGTGGACAGAAGGGTCCTCCAGGACAATTTCTACACTCGGAAGGTAGTCGGTATCTAGAACCAGCTTCTGGAGAAGCTATAGAAACAGATGTGATTATGATTGTTCGAAGACATTTGGACAGATGCCTTGATTGAAAGAATTGAGATAGGACAAATGCAGACAAATGGGTTTCACCTGGTATGCCAACGTTGTTGCCATAGATAAGGTGGGCCGAAGGGCCTATTTCCATCTTTATAACTAGGATTCTAACTAACCAAATCTTCCTGAAGTATGGTGCTTTTCAAATATGCAAAATACAACATCCCATGGCACATTCCCACACATGCGAGTGGGATAATGTCCTGTTTGAGTAATGTTTGATAAACTCTGCTAGTTCTTTTCAGAATAATGCCAATGAATCATGAGAATGAGTAGATGGACCCTCAGTTTGCCATCTCGACTAAAGATGGCTTCTCTAACAGTACAAATCCCTCGCTGTGGTGGAAGAAGATATTTAAGCGCCAGCTCAGATTCATCTTCATGAGTGATAGGAGCGGAATTAATCCATTCTGCCCATCAAGTCTACCCCACCATTCAATCATGGCTGATCTATCTGTCCCTCCCAACCCCATTCTCCTGCCTTCCCCCTATAACCCCTGACAGCCGTACTAATCAGGAATCTATCTATCTCTGCCTGAAAATATCCATTGACTTGGTGCAGAAATACTACCAACACAATACAGCTACCACACTGGGAGTGTTCTCTGAATTTATTGCCACATGAGGAATGGTGTTTCAATTTATAATCAAATTGGAAATACCTGTTCAAATATGTCGTCTAATTGGGAAGGTGTTTCCACAGTTCCGAGTGTTGGTAATTAGATGTGCCAGGCACTGATCAGTCGTGAATATTGCTCTGACCTTGGCAGCTAAAGTGAAGCAACTCCTGTTTCCTGAGCTAATTTAGAATGCTCTTCCTATTCTTCCAGCCAATTGACAAACTTCTTCCTGTCTACCATGCCAGTGAGATTTATAGTATTGTAGGGCACCGTACTTTAAAAAAATAAACCAAACGATGGAAACATCTTAAATGATAATTGTATTTGTCACAAGGCGTTAAGGAAGCTGGACTTTCTGTATAACGACCAGCAGATCAGTAATAACCCAGAGACAGACACAAATGTCCCGCTGACAGACTCAGCGGGACAGGCAGCATCTCTGAAGAAAAGGAATAGGTGACATTTCGGGTAGCGGCCTTTCTTCAGACTGAGAGTCAGGGGAGAGGGAAACGAGAGATATAGACGGTGATGTAGAGAGATAGAGGACAAATGAATGAAAGATATGCAAAAGAGTAATGGCCCTGTCCCATGGTACGAGTTCATTCCAAGAGCTCTCTCGAGTTTGCCCTGATTCGAACTCGGAGATTTACGGTAATGGCCGCTCGTGGACATTTTTCAACATGTTAATAAATCTTCACAAGTCTTCCCGAGCTTACCTGCCGTTAGCGAGTCTTCCCGAGTACCTGCCGTTAGCGTTACGAGCCGCTAAGAGACGCCCCCGAGCTCCGACGTACCCACTACGTTCATTCTCCGTGCTTACCACGAGTTTGATTTTTTTTAAACTCGGGAGAGCTCTTGGAAGGAACTCGTACCGTGGGACAGAGCCATCACAATGATAAAGGAAACAGGCCATTGTTAACTGTGAGCAGGGTGAAAACGTGTTACAGACAATGAGACTCAACAAGACGACTTTGAAGCTGGTATGACTTGGGTGGCGGAGGGAGGGAGAGAGAGGGAATGCAAAGGTAATGGGCCTGTCCCACTTAGACGATTTTTTAGGCAACTACAGGCGACTAGTTTGTCGCCACATGTTCACCGGTGGTCGGCGGGAGTAGTCTTCTCAGTCGCGCAAAAAGTCGTAGAGCCTTTCTGGTCACCGCTAAATGTTGAAAAATATTTGGCGACAGTGGGTTTGACGCCATTGAGCGTAGCTTGACTTCTCCTGACGTAGGTGAAGTCGTAGGCTGTCGCCAGGATGACGTAGGTTGCCGCCGGTTTTGCAGCAACTTACTATGACAGTCGCCGGCAGTTGCCTAAAAAATCGGCCAAGTGGGACAGGCCCATCACTTGAAGTTAGAGAAGCCACTGGATTGTAAACTGCCCAAGCAAAATATAAGGTGCTGTTTCTCTAATTTGTGTTTGTCCTCATTCTGAGGCCAATAAGCCACAGTCTTTAATTATGCTTAAGTATAATTTCTCATCTCTGAATATGTTATTGCAATTTCACTTAGACGATTTCTTTTTTTTTCCCAGCCATTAACAGAATCAAAGCTGAACGGAGTAAATGCTGTTTCTTCGCCTGGTTCCCTTCAGTTTGCTGAAAACAGTCAAACAATTAACGAGGTGCTCGGCTCGGCTCACAGACAGGTTGGTGGTGATTACTTTCAAAATTCACTCCCTGAAGTGCCAAAAGAAAGGGCCCCTTATCATTCTGACAAGTTAAAACATTACCAGTACCATTACACTTGGCATGGACATTTTAGTTTTAGTCTTGTCTAGTTTATTGTCACGTGTACCGTGGTACAGTGAAAAGCTTTTGTTGCGTACTATCCAGTCAGCGGAAAGACAATACATGATTACAATCGAGCCACCTAAAGTGTATAGATACACAATAAGGGAATAAGAATTGTTGCTGAAGGAATAGAGATTTAGGAGCGTGTTGTGATTGTAGATCTGCTTCTGTGGCTAGCAAACAAATAGTCACCTGGTTTAGGCGCCATCTTGGAATTGTTTAGAGCATGGACTATTAAAAGGCCATTCAACCCATCCAGCCTACGCTGACCACAAACCCAGCTTTATCGCTTCTGTTCCCCAGTCTCCTTCATCTGATTGCTTAAGGTGGTATAACCTAGGGTCCAAGTTTAACGAAAGAACTCACTGCAGCTTGCATCCATTAACTTTTTGGCAAATAAAGCTGCAGAGAGTTCTTTTGTTAACCTTGGAAAGCAAGTTATACCTCCTTAAGCACTACATTCACTCAGATGAAGGACATTGTAGTTGGGGAGTTTAGAGAGAAGGCGGATGGAATTGTATTGAAAAGGAAACATGGTCTGCCTTTCCAGTCCAAAAAGTCAACAGAAACAACTATGCTGGGTTCGGCAAGACTAATAGGGTTCTCATTTAGTTTCATTTAGAGATACAGCGCGGAAACGGCCTTTTGGCCCACTAACACTAATCCTACACCAACTAGGGACAATTTACAGTTTTACCAATGTCAATTAACCTACAAACCTGTACGTCTTTCGAGTATGAGAGGAAACCGGAGCACCCGGGGAAAACCCACGCAGGTCACAGAGAGAACGTGCAAACTCCATACAGACAGCGCCCATAGTCAGGAATGAAACAGGGTCTCTGATGCTGTACGGCAGTAACTCAACCACAACGCCACCATGCTGTCATATTATGGGATTTTAATTTTACCAAGACTTCCACTAAAGCAGAGTGGAATTAGTCAAATGTATTCAGGAAAGCCAATATGTAGAGGACAAAGGAAGTCAAAGACAGCGTACAACTAAAAAAGAATAACATTGCAAAGATGAGTGAGAAGCTGGAGGATTGGGAAGCTTTAAAAAAACAACAGCAAGGCAATAAGAGGGGAAAAGATGAAACACGAAGTTAAACCAGCCAATTATATAAAAGGATAGCAAGAGTTTCTTCAGTTATATAAAGAGCAAGAAAGAGGCAAGAGTGGACGTTGGGCCGCTGGAGAATGATGCAGGAGATGTGATAATGGGGAATAAAGAAATGGCAGAGGAGTTGAATAACTTTTTAGCATCAGTCTTCACAGTGGAAGACACCAGTAACGTGCCTGAAATTCAAGAGCGTCAGGGGGTGGAAGTTAGTGGAGTGGCTATTACTAGGGAGAAGCTGCTTGGGAAGCTGAAAGGGCTGAAGGTGGAGAAGTCACCTGGACCAGATGGACTGCACCCTAGGGTTCTGAAAGAGGTGGCTTTAGAGATTGTGGACGCATTGATAGTGATATTTCAAGAATCACTAGTCAGGAGTGGTTCCAGACCATTGGAAAATTGCCAATATTACCCCGCTGCACAAGAAGGGAGCAAAGCAGAATAGTGGGAACTATAGGCCGGTTAGTCTGACTTCAGTGGTTGGTAACATTTTAGAGTCCATTATAAAGGATGAGGTTACGGAGTACATCGAAGTTCATGATAAAATAGGCTGAAGTCAGCATGGCTTTGTGAAGGGGAGGTCTTGCCTGATGAACTTGCAAGAATTCTTTGAAGAAGTAAATAGCAGGATAGACAAAGGAGAGTTAATGGATGATGACTTCGATTTTGAGAAAGCCTTTGGTAAGGTGCCATACGTGAGGCTGCTTAGGAAGATTAGAGCCCATAGTATCAAAGGGCAGATACTAGCATAGATAGCAGGTAGACAAAAATGCTGGAGAAACTCAGCGGGTGCGGCAGCATCTATGGAGCGAAGGAAATAGGCAACGTTTCGGGCCGAAACCCTTCTTCAGACTGGATTGTTGGCTGGATGGTAGAAGGCAAAGAATGTATTTTTCTGGTTGGCTGCCAGTGACTAGCGGAGTTCCGCAGGGCTCGGTGCTGGGGCCATTACTCTTCACGTTGTATATTAATGATTTGGAAGAAGGCTTTGTGGCCAAGTTTGCAAATGATACGAAGATCATTAGGGAGGCACGGTGGTGCAGCGGTAGAGTTGCTGCCTTACAGCACGGGAGCTGTCTGTACGGAGTTTGTACATGGGTTTTCCCCGAGATCTTCGATTCCTCCCACACTCCAAAGAGGTACAGGTTTGTAGGTTAATTGGCTTGGGTTTGTATACTTGTTATAAGTGTAAATTGTCCCTTGTGTGTGCAGGCTTGTGTTAATGTGCGGGGATCGCTGGTCGTTTGCGGACTCGGTGGGCCGAAGGGCCTATTTCCATGCTGAATCTCTAAACTAAACAAAAACTAAATATGTGGAGAGGCAGGTAGTGTAGAGAAAGCAGGGACTCCACAGAAGGACTTGGACATGTTGGGAGAGTGGGCAGAGAAGTGGCAGATGGAATACAGTGTAGCAAAGGGTGGAGTCGTGCATTTTGGTAGTAGGAATAAAGGCGTAGACTATTTTGGAAATTGGGATTGAATTTAGGAATTGGAGGTGCAAAATGACTTGGGATTCCCAAAGTCGAATCAGTAGAAAAGAAGGCAAATGCAATGCTAGCATTTAGTTCGAGAGGGCTAGAATATAAAAAACAAGGATGTAATGCTGAGGCTCTATAAGGCGCTGGTCAGGCCCCATTTGGAATATTGTGAGCAATTTTGGGCACCATATCTGAGGAAGGATGTGCTGGCTCTGGAGAGGGTCCAGAGGCGGTTTACAAGAATGATCCCAGGAATTAGTGGGTTAACCTATGATGTTTGATGACATTGGGCCTGTACTCACTGGAGTTTAGAAGAATGAGGGAACCTCTCATTGAAACTTTCGTTGCATTTCGTTGTCTCTGTACTGTACACTGACAATGACAATTAAAATTGAATCTGAATCTGAATCTGAAACTTACCAAACAGTGAAAGGCCTGGATAGAGTGGATGTGGAGAGGATGTTTCCACTAGTGGGAGAGTCTAGGACTAGAGGTCATAGCCTCAAAATAAAAGGACGTTCCTTTCGGAAGGAGATAGGGAGGAATTTCTTTAGTCCGAGGGAGGTGAATCTGTGGAATTCATTGTCACAGAAGGCTGTGGGGGTCAAAGCAATGGATATTTTTATCTCCAAGGAATAAAGTCCTGGTCAACATCTCAGGCCCTCGAGTCCAGGCAATATCCTTGTAAATCTCTGTACCTTTTCCGACAATAACATTTTCCCTATTACAGGGTGACCAAAACTGGATACAGTACTCTGGAAATAGCCTAAACAATGTCATAGAGTCAAACAGCGTGAAAACAGGCCCTTCGGCCCAACTTGCCCACACCGACCAACATGTTCAATCTACACTAGTCCCACCTGCCTGCATTTGGCCCACATCCCTCTAAACCCCCCCCCCCCCCTTAACCCTATGTCATCTGTTTCTCGATTCCCCTACGAGCAAGAGTTCTGCAGGTTTACCTAATCTAGGCCTCCCATGATTGTGTACACTTCTATAAGATCACCCCTCATCCTCCTGCGCTCCAAGGTATAGAGTCCTAACCTCCTCAACTGTTCCTTATAGCTCAGGCCCTCGAGTCCAGGCATCCTCTGTGCCATTTCCAACTTCACAACACCCTTCCTATAACATGGTGCCCAAAACTGAACACACTACTCTAAATGTGGTCTCACCAATGTCTACTGCAACATGACGCTCCCAACTTCTATACTCAATACCCTTGACTGATGAAGACCAATGTGTCAAAGGCCTTTTTGACCACCCTATCTATCTGCGACACCACTTTCATGGAACCATGTACCTGTACTCCTAGATCCCTCTGCCCTACCATTCACTGTGTAGGTCCTGCCATGTTAGACTTCCCAAAATGCAACACCTTCACATTTCTCTGTATTAAATTCCATCACCCATTCCTCTGCCCAGCTGATCAAGATGCAATTCTTGCTGCCTATTTGACAACTGTAGCATAACATCTCAACTTCTATACTCAAGACCAAGGTGCCGAAAGCCTTCTGGAGCACTATATTCCTGTGATTGTCACTTTCAGGAATCTATAGAGGTGTACAAAACCGTGAGGGGATTTGATAGGATTAACGCGCACTTTTACCCAGGGATGAAGAACCTCAGGATTTAGGATGAAGGTGAGAGGGTTAAGAGTGAAAAGGAACATGAGGGGCCAAGTTGGAGCAGTTCAATTCAGTTTAGTTTCTCGTCACGAGCACCGAAAAGCTTTTGTTGCATGCTATCCAGTCAGCAGAAGGACAAAACATGATTACAATCGAGTCATTTACTGGTGTATAGATATGTGATAAGGGAATCATAGTTAAAGTGAGAAATATTGATGTAGTAGAGATTTCAGAGTGCGATTGTAATGTGTGATTGTTGATCTGTTTTTGAGGTCAGCATGCAAAGATTTACGACAACTGCATTTAAAATACACTTGGACAGGTGTATGGATAGGAAATCCATCTTATTGAAACATATAAGATTATTAAGGGTTTGGACATGTTAGAGGCAGGAAACATGTTCCCGATGTTGGGGGAGTCCAGAACCAGGGGCCACAGTTTAAGAATACGGGGTAAGCCATTTAGAACGGAGATGAGGAAACACTTTTTCACACAGAGGGTTGTGAATCTGTGGAATTCTCTGCCTCAGAAGACAGTGGAGACCTATTCTCTGGATGCTTTAGAAACATGGAAAATAGGTGCAGGAGGAGGCCATGGCTGATCGTCCCCAATCAACAACCCATAGAAACATAGAAAATAGGGAGAGAGTTAGATGGAGTTCTTAAAGATAGCGGAGTCAGGGGACATGGCGAGAAGGCAGGAATGGGGTGCTGATTGGGGATGATCAGCCATGATCATATTGAATGGCGGTGCTGGCTCGAAGGGCTGAGTGGCCTACTCCTGCACCTATTGTCTATTGTCTATTGAAACATTTGGAGGGATATGGGCCAAATCTGGGCAAATAGAACTAGTTTCTTTGGGGCATCTTGATTGCTTAGATGAGTTGGGACAAAGGGCCTGTTTCCATGTTTTTTTTCCAAGTCAAGTCAAGTTTATTCGTCACACACACATACGAGATGTGCAGTGAAATGAAAAGTGGCAATGCTCGCGGACTTTGTGCAAAAAGACAAACAAACAAACTACAAACAGAATGTTGTATACCTCCTTGAATCTTTTCAGCCATCTCCTGACAAAAGAACAATCTGTTTTTTCCCAGTCCACCATGTCTCTTTATCATGCACCTGTCTGCCCATCTTCCTCTCTTTGCAAATTGGAGGAACAGCATCTCATGTTTTGCTTGGGCAGCTTACAGCCCAGTGATATCAACACTGATTTCTCTCACTTCAGGAAACCCCAGCATTCCCTCTCACTGTATCCCTCCCCCACCCAAGTCGCACTAGCTTCTTGTTTTCACCCTACCAACAGCTAACAATGGCCTGTTTCCTTTATCATCGTTACTTTTTTGCATATCTTTCATTCATTGTTCTTTATCTCTCTACATCACCATCTATATCTCCCATTTCCCTTACCCCTAACCAGTCTGAAGAAGGTCTCGACCCGAAACGTCACCCATTCCTTCTCTCCAGAGATGCTGCCTGTCCCGCTGAGTTACTCCAGCCGCTTGTATCTGTCATCCTCGCTTTGGCAACTGTTT
The DNA here is from genome assembly GCF_028641065.1 of Leucoraja erinaceus. Taxonomy (NCBI): domain Eukaryota; kingdom Metazoa; phylum Chordata; class Chondrichthyes; order Rajiformes; family Rajidae; genus Leucoraja; species Leucoraja erinaceus. The sequence goes on along the minus strand of NC_073384.1, from coordinate 70,601,947 downwards.
ATTGCCACCAATTATTTGTCCCAAAAGAGATCCCATGATCCAAAAACCTGAAGCTTCAACTCTCAGGAACATATAGTCATTGTTCCAGCTCCTGTGCCACACATTCATCATAATGCTTCCAAAAACGTTAAATATTGCAACTTGCATTTGGGATCATAAAAGTTGTGTGTTATATTAGTGTATGCTGTAGTAATAATAATAATAATACAATTTATTTGCGGGCGCCTTTCAAAGACTCAAGGACACCACACAGAAATTAACAAGAGAGAAAAAACATATAGTCGTAGTAAAATAAATAATAAGGACATCACCAATACACAAATTAAAGACAGAAATCGCTCCAAAGACAAAAAATCAAAAAACACAATGTGAAGAGAGAGCAGCGGCAGCTAAACCGCGCCAGCGTCCACTCTCCCTTCCGACAGCCATCTTGGACACAGACTAACATATTCACTTACACACAAAAAATCATTCCCCCCACAATGGTTACCACTGGGGGAAGGCACAATGTCCAGTCCCCAACCCCAGTTCTCCCAAAGTCAGGCCTAGAGGCCTCCGCTGTACGCCTTCATATTAGAAGTAGTCACATTTGTCGATGTATGGTTCTTCTAAATGTTTTCATCTCAATGTGCAGATGAATTATTGATTCCGCCCCAAGACACAAGTACAGACCTGACGGATGTGATGGAGAAAATCAACAGTTCATTCCCTGGCTGCAGCCGTAAGTACACTGATGGATCTCAAAAACAAACTTTGAACAGCACAGCACAGGCACATTGACTTTCATCATCCAGAGTATTGAGTATAGAAGATAGACACAAAAAGCTGGAGCAATTCAGCGGATCAGGCAGCATCTCTGGAGAGAAGGAATGGATGACGTTTCGGGTCGAGACCCTTCTATAGAAATTCGGAGGTCATGTTTCTGTGTTGTAAGACTTTGGTGAGACCACATTTGGAGTATTGTATTCAGTTCTGGGCAACAAGTTATAGGAAAGATGTTGTCAAGCTGAGAGGGTGCAGAGAAGATTTACGAGGATATTGCCAGGACTAGAAGGGTGTGTGTGTGAGCTATCAGGAGAGGTTGCATAGACTGGTACTCTATGCCTTGGAGCGCAGGAGGATGAGGGATGAACTTATAGAGGTGTATAAAATCATGAGAGGAAATGACTGGGGTAGATGCACAGAGTCTCTTGCCCAGAGTAGAGATATCGAAGAGCAGAGGACATAGGTTTAAGGTGAAGGGGAAAAGATTTAATAGGAATCTGAGGGGTAACTTTTTAACACAGAGGGTGGTGTGTGTACGGAACACGCTGCCAGAGGAGATAGTTGAGGCTGGGACTATCCCAACGTTTAAGAAACAGTTAGACAGGAACATAGATAGGACAGGTTGGAGGGATATGGACCAAACGCAGGCAGGTGGGACTGGTGTAGCTGGGACGTATGTGGGCACGTTTGGTCGAAGGGCCTGTTTCCACGCTGGATGACTCGACAACAGGTCCTTCGGCCCATCATGTTTGTGCTGAACATGACTTGGAGCGCTTCTACCGTCGTCTCCGCCTCACAGCGCACTTCCATGGGAAGGAGTCCTCGCCCCCTAATGATGACCCTTTTTCCTGTCTCCAACGCACCCCCTCCTCGTGGAACCCCTCTCGTAAAGTCCCGGCTCTAGAACTCTTTATCCAGAACTGCCGCCGTGACGTCAACCCCATCAACTTCTCCACTCCCTTGTCTCACTCTAATCTTTCCCCCTCTGAACGCACTGCCATTGAATCACTCCGCAAAAACCCAGATTGGGTCATCAAACCAGCCGACAAGGGAGGTGCCGTGGTAGTCTGGCGCGTCGATCTCTACAAAGCTGAGGCCACGCGCCAACTCTCGGACACCTCCTCCTACTTACCCTTGGACCATGACCCCACTGACGAGCACCAGGCCACCATATCTAGCACCATCACCGACTTCATCAATTCCCACGCCCTGCCCGACCAAGCTTCCAACCTCATCGTTCCCCAGCCCCGCACGGCCCGTTTTTACCTTCTCCCCAAAATCCACAAACCCGGCTCTCCCGGCAGACCCATTGTCTCTGCTTGTTCGTGCCCCACCGAACTCATCTCCACATACCTTGACTCCATACTATCCCCCTTGGTCAAATCCCTTCCCACCTATGTTCTAGACACCTCAGACACTCTCCGCCGCCTCCACGCATTCCACTCTCTAGGCCCTCACCCCCTCATCTTCACCATGGATGTCAAGTCACTATACACCTCCATCCCCCACCAGGATGGCCTCAAAGCCCTCCGGTTCTTCCTCGACCAGAGGAGCAACCTATACCCAGCCACTGACACTCTCCTCCGCTTAGCGGAGTTGGTTCTCACCCTCAACAACTTTACATTTGACTCCTCCCATTTCCTCCAAATACAAGGCGTAGCTATGGGCACACGCATGGGCCCCAGCTACGCCTGCCTCTTTGTCGGGTACGTTGAACAATCCTTGTTCAATAAGTACCAGGGCCCCATCCCCGACCTCTATCTCCGTTACATTGACGACTGCTTTGGGGCCACCTCCTGCACCTACAGACAACTGACTGACTTCATCCACTTCACCACCAACTTCCACCCGGCACTCCAATACACCTGGACCATTTCCGACACTTCCCTACCATTCCTTGACCTCACCATCTCCATCGCAGGGGACAGACTCCTGACCGACATACATTTCAAACCCACTGACTCACATGGCTATCTGGACTACACGTCTTCCCACCCTGCCCCCTGTAAAGACTCCATCCCCTACTCCCAATTCCTCCACCTACGCCGCATCTGTTCCCAGGATGAGACATTCCATACCAGGGCATCAGAAATGTCCTCGTTCTTCAGAGAACGGGGATTCCCCTCCGCCACCATAGATGAAGCTCACAACAGGGTCTCATCCATACCCCGCAACACTGCTCTCTCTCCCCATCCCCGCACTCGCAACAAGGGCAGAGTCCCCCTGGTCCTCACCTTTCACCCCACCAGCCGGCAAATACAACACATAATCCTCTGCCATTTCCGCCACCTCCAACGTGACCCCACCACTCGCCACATCTTCCCATCTCCCCCCATGTCTGCCTTCCGCAAAGACCGCTCCCTCCGCAACTCCCTTGTCAATTCTTCCCTTCCCTCCCGCACCACCCCCTCCCCGGGCACTTTCCGTTGCAACCGCAAGAAATGCAACACCTGTCCCTTCACCTCCCCCCTCGACTCCATTCAAGGACCCAAGCAGTCGTTCCAGGTGCGACAAAGGTTCACCTGTATCTCCTCCAACCTCATCTACTGCATCCGCTGCTCTAGGTGTCAGCTGATTTACATCGGTGAGACTAAGCGGAGGTTGGGCGACCGTTTCGCCGAACCCCTCCGCTCAGTCCGCAATAACCAACCTGACCTCCCGGTGGCTCAGCACTTCAACTCCCCCTCCCATTCCCAATCCGACCTCTCTGTCCTGGGTCTCCTCTCTGTCCTGGGTCTCCTCCATTGCCAGAGTGAGCAACAGCGGGAATTGGAGGAACAGCACCTCATATTCCGCCTGGGGACCTTGCGTCCGGATGGCATTAACATTGAATTCTCCCAATTTTGCTAGCCCTTGCTGTCTCCTCCCCTTCCTTAACCCTCTAGCTGTCTCCTCCCACCCTCCCATCCGCCCGCCCTCGGGCTCCTCCTCCTCCCCTTTCCCTTCCTTCTCCCCCCCACCCCCCATCAGTCTGAAGAAGGGTTTCGACCCGAAACGTCGCCTATTTCCTTCGCTCCATAGATGCTGCTGCACCCGCTGAGTTTCTCCAGCAATTTTGTGTACCTTTTATATAATGGTATATGGACACACTGATCTGTTCTGTATTCATGCCTACTATGTTCTGTTGTGCTGCAGCAAAGCAAGAATTTCATTGTCCTATCAGGGACACATGACAAACTCTCTTGAATCTTGAACAATACCATTTTAAACAATTACTATTCCCTTGTCTAGCATTCCTCTTCATACTGAAAATGTGTGCTCTCCAAACTTATTCAGGTTAAAAACCTTCATTTAAAGTCAATGTTCCACAGTACAAGAATGAATGTCAGTGGTAGGTTTGGTATTTGACAGCATAACAATGGTTGATTGTATTCCGCAGATATTGATTCCGCAGCAACATGTTCCCCTCACCAGAAACATTGAGATGACCTGCAATGGCCAACAAGTTGTGGAAAAAAATGAAAACTACATTAGACCTGAATATAATAATGAATTCCAGAAGCCTATCTTACTGAAGAAAGTTAACTCTGCACAATAGTAGTTTTAACTATTGCCTGTTCTTTGTTTTTGCTATGCAATTGTAAAATAATAATGTAATGTAAAATGTTGGACATTATTTGTTCAAACACACACCATTTCAGGAGATCTTTATACCACTTTTTACTTATAGTGTGTAAGAATACTGATGATACATTCACAAATTGTATGTGCATTTTACAATGTTTTTAAAAAAATGACACTAACACCAGCCTCTTAGAAAATTGCCTTACAACCGTGACTCCGAAAGTTCCCTGAAGAAAGTAGATTATTTTTGAAGACAGACACACACACACACACACACACACACACACACACACACACACACACACATAAAGCTGGAGTAGCTCAGCGGGTCAGGCGGCATTTCTGCAGAAAGGGAATAGGTGACGTTTCGGGTCGAGACCCTTCTTAGTTTTTCTTACGTTCTGCCAAAGTCTTGCAAATATGCATCAGAATTTAAGGATTCATGCCCAAGCAAATTTTATGAATAGGAAAAATATTTTAATGTATTGAAGCAATCTAAAGCCATGACCACCTTTCTACCTCAAACCCTCACCCCTTCATAATCACTCTTACACACTGCAATCCCCTGCATTTAAAGCTTTAATTTGCAGCATACCAAATGGCAGAAGGGTTAGTCGTGATTCATTGGTGATCTTATTTTTCTTTGATTATCTTGCTAAAAAAATGAATGAGGATCAGCTCACCATGTTACACAAAGAATTATAGAATCATTCATCCGAAGGTCGGCTGTACCACTAGAATGTAAACATTGTCATCCTCTTTGTTCAATCATTGACATAACACTTTAACACATGAGGCACAATAAGTATATCATCTATATGTGGTCCAGATCGGACCTGACACCACTACATAGTTCATTCAAAAATAAAATTAATTCCAAAAAAAGTAAGATGCCTTTTCATTTGAATGAATGAATGCTATTTATTGTCATTCAAACCTAGGTTTGAACAAAATTTCATTTCTACAGTTTTTTTACATTACAAAAAAACCCAAGACCAACACTTAACAGTTTACACAAACATCCATCACAGTGAATCTCCAACACGTCCTCACAGTGATGGAAGGCAAAGTCTTTATCTCTTCCCTTTGTCTAACAGTCCGACTGCAGCGTTGAGGCGAACTGGGGCGTACTCCGATGTTAAAGCCCCCGGCGGACGATGGTAAGTCCTGTGAGTGTTTAAGCCGTGCTGGGTGATGTTAGGCCCCGGCTCCGTGTCCTTTAAACCCCGCGATTCCAGCAGGTGAAGTTGCCGTTGCGGGAGCTCCGATGAGCGGTCTCCCACCCGGGACCTGCAAGTCCACCTGGCTTGCAGCCGGAGCCTCTGAACTCCAAAGTCGGGTCGCAGCCATGCGCCACCAGAACTCTTCCCATTCTGAAGACGGCCAGCTCCGCGACTGGAGCTCTTAGATTAGTCCCCGGCAGGAGGCTGCCGCCGGCTCCACGATGTTAGGCCCAACGACATCGGAGACCCGACAGGGAAAACGTCAGGTCCACCGCACAGAGAGATTAAACGGTTTCCCCCACAGCCCCCCACCCCCCACATATACACAGCTGAACAAATAATAAAAACTAGGCTCAAGACATACACTTAAGACAAAAATTAAATAAAAAGACAGACGACTGTAGTCGAGCCACTGCCGTTAGGCATCGCCATACCACATTTCTCTCTCAGTATTAATGTGGATTACTTTATGGCATCTTGAAGAAAACCCCCTACTTTTGGATGCTTTCGTATTACGTGAGTGAATAAAATAATACAATGGTGTTAACAAAAGCCCCATCATTGTTTTTTGATAAAAAGAAACATAGAAAATAGGTGCAGGAGTAGGCCCTTCAAAACAGCACCGCCATTCAATATGATCACGGCTGATCAACCGAAATCAGTACCCCGTTCGTGCTTTCTCTCCATATCCCTTGTTTCCATTAGCCCTGTAGGTGTCTCTCTTGCCCAGTTGTTCCAGGGATGAGTGTAGGGTCAGGGTGATGGCATCATCCGTGGACCTGTTGTGGCGGTAGGTGAACTGCAGTGGGTCAAGACCACTGGGTAGACTGGATTTAGTGCGTTCCATAACTAGCCTCTCATAACGCTTCATGATGGTGGATGTCAAGGCCACTGGACGGTACGATTGGTACTAGCTTTTCCTTGGATGAATATATAGACAAATAAAAGTTTCCAATCGATTCAATACCATATATAATACAATTTATTTGTGTCATTTGAACCTCATTGAGGTTCAAACAAAATGTTGTTTCTGCAGTCATACACACAAGAAGAAGAACCAAGACACAACACAATTTACACAAACATCCATCACAGAAAATCTCACTGTGATGGAAGGCAAAGTCTTATCTCTCCCCTGCACTCCCCATTCTCCTCCCGATGTCAGAGTCAAAGTCACCTACTGTCAGAGTTACAACAGGCTACTGTGAAGGTCTGCTTAAATACTGGCTACTGAATGTGATGTCGCTTTTCTCGGTTGGAAACGCCAATCGAGATTGTTGCAGGATGGAGAATTTCTCTTTCAAGTCCTTGGCAATAACTTTTCCTCGGAAGGATTTACAAGCAAATCGCTTCAAACGTTGGAAAGCTCCCAATCCGTTCAACACTATGATTTCACAGAGGCCCAGGGAGCCGTTGGTGAGAGGGGAGGAGTACCTGCGCTGTAAGTACAAAATACACCGCGGGGCTTGTTTTCACAGAGGCCCAGGGAGCCGTTGGTGAGAGGGGAGGAGTACCTGCGCTGTAAGTAAAAATCGCCAACGTTCCAGAGAAGGAGTCTGGGGGAAGCCTCTGATTGGTTTACATTTTTACATTTCTGCCTTTAGGTTAAGGATTCTGGTAGTTAAGGGTACAGTATTTATTAGTAAAATTTAAAGGATAAAGTTTTGTGTTTTTTTAAATATTTAATATAGTTAAATTGGGAGTAGGATATGTCAGTGGAGATTGGCCCCGTGGTTTGCTCAGCCTGCAACATGTGGGAGATCAGGGATATGGTCGGTGTCCCTGGTGACTATGTTTGCAGGAAGTGTGTACAGCTGCAGCTCCTGGCAGACCGCATTGAACGATTGGAACTGCGGCTGGATTCATACTGGAGCATCCACGATGCTGAGAAAGTCGTGGATAGCACGTACAGCGAGTTGGTCACACCGCAGGTAAAAGGTAAGAGGACAGAAAGGGAACAGGTGGCCAAAAGCCAGCAAAGCAGTAGGCAGGTAGTGCAGGAGTCCCCTGCGGTCATCTCCCTCCTAAACAGGTATACCATTTTGGATACTGTTGAGGGAGATGGCTCATCAGGGGAATGCAGCAGCAGCCAAGTTCATGGCACCATGGGTGGCTCTGCGGCACATGAGGGGGGGAAAAAAGAGTGGAAGGGCAATAGTAATAGGGGATTCAATTGTCAGGGGAATAGATAGGCTTATCTGCGGCCACAAACGAGACTCCAGGATGGTATGTTGCCTCCCTGGTGTAAGGGTCAGGGATGTCACTGAACGGCTGTAGAACATTCTGGAGCGGGAGGGTGAACAGCCAGTTGTCGTGATGCATATTGGCACCAACGATATAGGTAAAAAAAGGGATGAGGTCCTACAGGATGAATTTAGGGAGCTAGGAGATAAGCTTAAAAGTAGGACCTCAAAGGTAATAATCTCTGGATTACTGCCAGTACCACGGGCCAATCTGAGCAGAAATAGGAGGATATTGCAGATGAATACGTGGCTTGAAAAATGGTGCAAGGGGGAGGGATTCAAATTTTTAGGGCATTGGAACCAGTTCTGGGGGAGGTGGGACCAGTACAAACAGGACGGTCTGCACCTGGGCTGGAATGGAACCAATGTCCTTGGGGGAGTGTTTGCTAGTGCTGTCGGGGAGGATTTAAACTAATGTGGCAGGGGGATGGGTACAAGAGCAGAGAGGCAGGGGGGTGTAAAATGAGGGTAGAAGAAAGAGGTAGCAAGGTGAAAAGTAAAAGTGGCAGGCAGACAAAACCAGGGCAAAAATCAAAAAGGGCCACTTCTCAACATAATTGTATAAGGGGTAAGAGAGTTGTAAAAACAAGCCTGAAGGCTTTGTGTCTCAATGCAAGGAGTATTCGTAATAAGGTGGATGAGTTGAACGTGCAGATAGCCATTAATGATTATGATATAGTTGGGATCACGGAGACATGGCTCCAGGGTGACCAAGGCTGGGAGCTGAACATCCAGGGATATTCAATATTCAGGAGGGATAGAGAGAAAGGAAAAGGAGGTGGGGTAGCGTTGCTGATTAGAGAGGAGATTAACACAATAGAAAGGAAGGACATTAGTTTGGAGGATGTGGAATCGGTATGGGTAGAGCTGCGAAACACTAAGGGGCAGAAAACGCTGGTGGGTGTTGTGTACAGGCCACCTAACAGTAGTGAAGTTGGAGATGGTATCAAACAGGAAATTAGAAATGCGTGCGACAAAGGCAAAGCAGTTATAATGGGTGACTTCAATCTACATATAGATTGGGTGAATCAAATTGGCAGGGGTGCTGAGGAAGAGGATTTCTTGGAATGTATGCGGGATAGTTATCTAAATCAACATGTAGAGGAACCAACGAGAGAGCTGGCTATTTTAGACTGGGTATTGAGTAATGAGGAAGGGTTAGTTAGCAGTCTTGTTGTGCGTGGCCCCTTGGGCAAGAGTGACCATAATATGGTTGAGTTCTTCATTAGGATGGAGTGTGACATTGTTAATTCAGAAACAATGGTTTTGAACTTAAAGAAAGGTAACTTTGAGGGTATGAGACGTGAATTGGCCAAGATTGACTGGCAATTAATTCTAAAAGGGTTGACGGTGGATATACAATGGAAGACTTTTAAAGACTGCATGGATAAACTACAAAAATTGTTCATCCCAGTTTGGCAAAAGAATAAATCAGGGAAGGTAGTGCATCTGTGGATAACAAGGGAAATCAGGGATAGTATCAAAGCGAAGGATGATGCGTACAAATTAGCCAGAAAAAGCAGCATACCGGAGGACTGGGAGAAATTCAGAGACCAGCAGAGGAGGACAAAGGGCTTAATTAGGAAAGGAAAAAAATGGATTATGAAAGAAAACTGGCAGGGAACATAAAAACTGACTGCAAAAGTTTTTATAGATATGTGAAAAGAAAGAAATTAGTTAAAACAAATATAGGTCCCTTGCAGTCAGAAACAGGTGAGTTGATCATGGGGAACAAGGAAATGACAGACCAATTGAATAACTACTTTGGTTCCGTCTTCACAAAGGAAGACATAAATAATGTGCCGGAAATAGCAGAGGCCCGCGGGTCAAAGGAGTTGGAGGAATTGAGTGAAATCCAGGTTAGTCGGGAAGTGGTGTTGGGTAAATTGAATGGATTAAAGGCCGATAAATCCCCAGGGCCAGATAGGCTGCATCCCAGAGTACTTAAGGAAGTAGCTCCAGAAATAGTGGATGCATTAGTAATAATCTTTCAAAACTCTTTAGATTCTGGAGTAGTTCCAGAGGATTGGCGGGTAGCAAACGTAACCCCACTTTTTAAGAAGGGAGTGAGAGAGAAAATGGGGAATTACAGACCAGTTAGTCTAACATCGGTAGTGGGGAAAACTGCTAGAGTCAGTTATTAAAGATGGGATAGCAGCACATTTGGAAAGTGGTGAAATCATTGGACAAAGTCAGCATGGATTTACGAAAGGTAAATCATGTCTGACAAATCTTATAGAATTTTTTGAGGATGTAACTAGTAGCGTGGATAGGGGAGAACCAGTGGATGTGGTGTATCTGGACTTCCAGAAGGCTTTTGACAAGGTTCCACATAAGAGATTAGTATACAAACTTAAAGCACACGGCATTGGGGGTTCAGTATTGATGTGGATAGAGAACTGGCTGGCAAACAGGAAGCAAAGAGTAGGAGTAAACGGGTCCTTTTCACAATGGCAGGCAGTGACTAGTGGGGTACCGCAAGACTCAGTGCTGGGACCCCAGCTATTTACAATATATATTAATGATATGGATGAGGGAATTGAAGGCAATATCTCCAAGTTTGCGGATGACACTAAGCTGGGGGGCAGTGTTAGCTGTGAGGAGGATGCTAGGAGACTGCAAGGTGACTTGGATAGGCTGGGTGAGTGGGCAAATGTTTGGCAGATGCAGTATAATGTGGATAAATGTGAGGTTATCCATTTTGGTGGCAAAAACGGGAAAGCAGACTATTATCTAAATGGTGGCCGATTGGGAAAGGGGGAGATGCAGCGAGACCTGGGTGTCATGGTACACCAGTCATTGAAGGTAGGCATGCAGGTGCAGCAGGCAGTAAAGAAAGCGAATGGTATGTTGGCTTTCATAGCAAAAGGATTTGAGTATAGGAGTAGGGAGGTTCTACTGCAGTTGTACAGGGTCTTGGTGAGACTACACCTGAAGTATTGCGTACAGTTTTGGTCTCCAAATCTGAGGAAGGACATTATTGCCATAGAGGGAGTGCAGAGAAGGTTCACCAGACTGATTCCTGGGATGTCAGGACTGTCTTATGAAGAAAGACTGGATAGACTTGGTTTATACTCTCTAGAATTTTGGAGATTGAGAGGGGATCTTATAGAAACTTACAAAATTCTTAAGGGGTTGGACAGGCTAGATGCAGGAAGATTGTTCCCGATGTTGGGGAAGTCCAGGACAAGGGGTCACAGCTTAAGGATAAGGGGGAAATCCTTTAAAACCGAGATGAGGAGAACTTTTTTCACAGAGAGTGGTGAATCTCTGGAACTCTCTGCCACAGAGGGTAGTCGAGGCCAGTTATTGGCTATATTTAAGAGGGAGTTAGATGTGGCTAAGGGGATCAGAGGGTATGGAGAGAAGGCAGGTACGGGATACTGAGTTGGGTGATCAGCCATGATCATATTGAATGGCGGTGCAGGCTCGAAGGGCCGAATGGCCTACTCCTGCACCTAATTTCTATGTTTCTATGACTTACATATATAGTGTACAACAGGCTATTGTTATGGTCCGCTTAAATAATGCCAAATTATTGTATCATAGAGTCTCTGTGTTAGTAATTCCTCAATAGACAGCTTGCAGTAAGCAGAGACATTTTACATGCCATTGGCAATAACTTCTCCAAAGAAGGTTGTACAAGCACACCAATGCTTCTAATTGGTACGTCACCATTAATTACAAATGCTAAAGTAGTTTGCAACACGCTGAGTTGTAATTGCTTATCTGGATTACTCACTATGAGGACAATGGATTTTCATAAACAATAGGTGCAGGAGTAGGCCATTCGGCCATTCGGCCCTTCGTGCCAGCACCGCCATTCAATGTGATCATGGCTGATCATCCCCAATCAGTACACCGTTCCTGCCTTCTCCCCATATTCCCTGACTCCGCTATTTTTAAGAGCCCTATCTAGCTCTCTCTTGAAAGCATCCCGAGAACTTGCCTGAGGCAGAGAATTCCACAGACTCACCACTCTCTGTGAGAAAAAGTGTTTCCTCGTCTCTGTTCTAAATGGCTTACCCCTTATTCTTAAACTGGCCCCTGGTTCTGAACTCCCCCAACATTGGGAACATGTTTCCTGCCTCTAGCGTGTCCAAGCCCTTAACAATCTTATATGTTTCAATGAGATATCCTCTCATCCTTCTAAACGCCAGCGTGTACAAGCCCAGCTGCTCCATTCTCTCAGCATATGACAGTCCCGCCATCCTGGGAATTAACCTTGTAAACCTACGCTGCACTCCCTCAATAACAAGAATGCCCTTCCTCAAATTAGGGGACCATAACTGCACACAATACTCCAGGTGTGGTCTCACTAGGGCTCTGTACAACTGCTCCTATATTCGATTCCTCTTGTTATAAAGGCCAACATGCCATTCGCTTTCTTCACTGCCTGCTGTACCTGCATGCTTACTTTCAAGGACCCCCAGATCCCGTTGTACTTCCCCTTTTCCCAACTTGGCGCCATTTAGATAGTAATCTGCCTTCCTGTTTTTGCTACCAATCCGCATTAAACTTCATCTGCCATGCATCTGCCCACTCCCCCAACCTATCCAAGTCAGCCTGCATTCTCATAGCATCCTCCTCACAGTTCACACTGCCACCCAGCTTTGTATCATCTGCAAATTTGCTAATGTTACTTTGAATCCCTTCATCCAAATCATTGATGTATATTGTAAATAGCTGCGGTCCCAGCACCGAGCCTTGCGGTACGCCACTAGTCACTGCCTGCCATTCTGAAATGGACCCATTAATCCCAACTCTTTGTTTCCTGTCTGCCAACCACTTCTCTATCCATGTCAGCACTCTACCCCGAATACCATGTGCCCTCATTTTGCCCACTAATCTCCAATGTGGGACCTTATCAAATGATTTCTGAAAGTCCAGGTACACTACATCCACTGGCTCTCCCTTGTCCATTTTCCTAGTTACATCTTCAAAAAATTCCAGAAGATTAGTCAAGCATGATTTCCCCTTCGTAAATCCATGCTGACTCGGACCGATCCTGTTACTGCTCTCCAAATATGCGGCTATTTCATCTTTTATAATTGACTCCAGCATCTTTCCCACCACCGATATCAGGCTAACTGGTCTATAATTCCCTGTTTTCTCTCTCCCGCCTTTCTTAAAAAGTGGGATAACATTAGCTACCCTCCAATCCACAGGAACTGATCCTCAGTCTATAGAACATTGGAAAATTATCACCAATGCATCCATGATTTCTAGAGCCACTTCCTTAAGTACCCTGGGATGCAGACCATCAGGCCCTGGGGATTTGTCAGCTTTCAGTCCCATCAGCCTACCCAACACCATTTCCTGTCTAATGTGGATTTCCTTCAGTTGCTCCATCACCCCAGATCCTCTGGCCACTACTAGATCAGGAAGATTGTTTGTGTCCTCCTTAGTGAAGACAGATCCAAAGTACCTGTTCAACTCATCTGCCATTTCCTTGTTCCCCATAATAAATTCATCTTTTCAGTCTTCAAGGGTCCAACTTTGGTCTTAACTATTTTTTTCCTCTTCACATACCTAAAGAAGCTACTATACTATGCATACTATAACGTTTCCCAGAAAGGTTCAACAGATTGTAAATATGCTTCCAATTAATCCAAAAGTGTACAAACAGGCTATTGTGAAGGTATATTGAATGTAACAGAGCTTCTTTGTATAGTTTAGAGATACAGCGTGGAGACAGGCCCTTCGGCCCACTGAATCCACTCTGTCCAGCGATCACCCCACACAACACTATCCTACACACACAAGGGACAAATGAGGCTTGAAAAGGTGCTTAAGAAGGAACTGCAGATGCTGGAAAATCGAAGGAGACAAAAATGCTGGAGAGACTCAGCAGGTGAGGCAGCATCTATGGAGCGAAGGAAATAGGCAACGTTTCGGGTCAAGACCCTTCCTCAGATGCTCCATAGATGCTGCCTCACCTGCTGAGTTTCTCTATAAGGTGCTGGTCAGACCATATTTTGAATATGTGAGCAATTTTGGGCACCATATCTGAGGAAGGATGTGCTGGCTCTGGAGAGGGTCCAGAGCAGGTTTACAAGAATGATCCCAGGAATGAATGGGTTAACCTATGATGAGCGTTTGTCGGCACTGGGCCTGTACTCGCTGGAGTTTAGAAAAATGAGGGGGGACCTCATAGAAACATGCAGAATAGTGAAAGGCTTGGATAGAGTGGATGTGGAGAGGATGTTTCCACTAGTGGGAGAGTCTAGGACCAGAGGTCACAGCCTCAGAATTAAAGGACGTTCCTTTAGGAAGATGAGGAGGAATTTCTTCAGTCAGGGTGGAATTCTTTGCCAGAGAAGGCTGTGGAGGCCTTCAATGGATATTTCTAAAGCAGCTCACCACCTAGTTTCTGCACTGTGGCTGTGGCCACCTCTATAGCCCTGTGTACGATATTCGCACTCTTCAGGGGAGTTCCTAGGGTGGTCCAGTCACCGCTACAGGTCCCTCACACAGTCAGTCACCAGCTGCAGATGGAAGGATATACAAACAAATGAAACTTCAATCGATTCCACACCATCCTACAAATACTACACTAGTTTACAACAGACTATTGTGTTTTAGTTTAGAGAGATACAGCACGGAAACAGGCCCTTCGGCCCACTGAGTCCGCATCGACCAGCGATCCCCGCATATTAACACTACCCTACACACAATTTCACATTTATACCAAGCCAATTAATCTACAAACCTGAGAATAGGCCCAAAATGCTGGAGTAACTCAGCGAGACAGGCAGCATCACCGGAGAGAAGGAATGGGTGACGTTTCAGGTCGAGACCCTTCTTCAGACTGTCTCGACCCGAAACGTCACCCATTCCTTCTCTCCGGAGATGCTGCCTGTCCCGCTGAGTTACTCCAGCATTACTTGTCAATCTTTGGTTTAAACCAGCATCTGCAGTTCCTTTCGACTCGTGCAAACATGCACGTCTTTGGAGTGTGGGAGGAAACTGAAGATCTCAGAGGAAAACCCAGGCAGGTCACGGGGAGAACGTACAAACTCCGTACAGACAGCACCCGTTAGTCGGGATGGAACCCGGGTCTCTGGTGCTGTACGGCAGCAACTGTACTGCTGCGCCACTGTGCTAATTAATGTAAATTGACTGTGACACATCTACTGTTAGAAATGCCAATGAAGATTGTTGCAGGAAGGAGGATTTCCCTTTCATATTGTTGCCAATAACTTTTTCCCAGAAGGATAAACAATAAATGAATGCTTCCAGCCATTCAATGCCATGACTTACATCTAGTAAACTAGTGTACAACAGGCTATTGTTAGGGTCCGCTTAAATAAAGTCAAATGTGTGGAACATAGCTTCCCTGTGTTGGCCATTCCTAAATAGTCTGCCTGCTGCAAGTAGAATTCATTTTCATGTGTTTGGCAATATCCTTCCCTGAGAAGGTACACGCACACATACCCGTAGAAACATAGAAAATAAGTCCAGGAGTAGGCCATTCGGCCCTTCGAGCCAACACTGCCATTCAATGTGATCATGGCTGATCGTCCAAAATCAGTATCCTGTTCTGTTCTTTCCCCAATATCCATTGATTCCCTTAGCCCTAAGAGTTAAATCTACAATAACTCTCTCTTGAATCCATCCAGTGAATTGGCCTCCACTGCCTTCTGTGGCAGAGAATTCCACAGATTCACAATTCTCTGGGTGAAAACGGTTTTCCTCATTTCAGTCCAAAAAAAATGGCCTACCTCTTATTCTTAAACTGTGGCCCCTGGTTCTGGACTCCCCCAACACTGGGAACATTTTTCCTGCATCTTGCCTGTCCAAACAATTAAGAATTTATATATGTTTCTATAAGATCCCCTCATCCTAAATTCCTGTGCATTGTTTGATCTCAGCATTTAAACATCCTGAATGGTTGACAGGATATGTACTGTTGTCTCTTGCCTAATGAACATACTTTAATTGTCTTTGTCAGAGGGCCAGAAGCTACCATTTCCACAGCTGCATATCTTGCTGCCATTATCTCTATGTGTCCTCTTCGGCAGTTCTGGCCGAGGGAAATTGAGTTGAGTCGAAGGCGGGTACGTCGTAAGATCCGGAAAAGTCCTCATAACCGGGTATGTCGCCAGATCCGGAAAAGTCCTCATACCCGGGTATGTCGCCAGATCGGGAAAAGTCCTCATACCCGGGTATGTCACCAGATCCGGAAAAGTCCTCATACACGGGTATGTCGCCAGATCATACCCGGGTATGTCGCCAGATCCGGAAAAGTCCTCATACCCGGGTATGTCGCCAGATCCTGAAAAGTCCTCATACCCAGGTATGTCGCCAGATACGGAAAAGTCCTCATACCCGGGTATGTCGCCAGATCCGGAAAAGTCCTCATACCCGGGTATGTCGCCAGATCCTGAAAAGTCCTCATACCCGGGTATGTCGCCAGATCCGGAAATGTCGCCAGATCCTGAAAAGTCCTCCCGGGTATGTCGCCAGATCCGGAAAAGTCCTCATACCCGGGTATGTCGCCAGATCCGGAAAAGTCCTCATACCCGGGTATGTCGCCAGATCCGGTAAAGTCCTCATACCCGGATATGTCCTCATACCCGGATATATGTCGTCAGATCCTGAAAAGTCCTCATACCCGGGTATGTCGCCAGATCCTGAAAAGTCCTCATACCCGGGTATGTCGCCGGGTATGTGGAAAAGTCCTCATACCCGGGTATGTCGCCAGATCAAAAGTCTTCATACCCGGGTATGTCGCCAGATCCGGAAAAGTCCTCATACCCGGGTATGTCGCCAGATCTGGAAAAGTCCTCATACCCGGGTATGTCGCCAGATCCGGAAAAGTCCTCATACCCGGGTATGTCGCCAGATCCGGAAAAGTCCTCATACCCGGGTATGTCGCCAGATCCGGAAAAGTCCTCATACCCGGGTATGTCGCCAGATCCGGAAAAGTCCTCATACCCGGGTATGTCGCCAGATCCGGAAAAGTCCTCATACCCGGGTTCCTCATACCCGGGTATGTCGCCAGATCCTGGAAAAGTCCTCATACCCGGGTATGTCGCCAGATCGGGAAAAGTCCTCATACCCGGGTATGTCGCCAGATCCGGAAAAGTCCTCATACCCGGGTATGTCGCCAGATCCGGAAAAAGTCCTCATACCCGGGTATGTCGCCAGATCCGGAAAAGTCCTCATACCCGGGTATGTCGCCAGATCCGGAAAAGTCCTCATACCCGGGTATGTCGCCAGATCCGGAAAAGTCCTCATACCCGGGTATGTCGCCAGATCCTGAAAAGTCCTCATACCCGGGTATGTCGCCAGATCCTGAAAAGTCATCATACCCGGGTATGTCGCCAGATCCGGAAAAGTCCTCATACCCGGGTATGTCGTCAGATCCGGAAAAGTCCTCATACCCGGGTATGTCGCCAGATCCGGAAAAGTCCTCATACCCGGGTATGTCGCCAGATCCGGAAAAGTCCTCATACCCGGGTATGTCACCAGATCCGGAAAAGTCCTCATACCCGGGTATGTCCTCATACCCGGGTATGTCGCCAGATTCGGAAAAGTCCTCATACCCGGGTATGTCGCCAGATCCTGAAAGAAAGTCCTCATACCCGGGTATGTCGCCAGATCCGGAAAAGTCCTCATACCCGGGTATGTCGCCAGATCCTGAAAAAGTCCTCATACCCGGGTATGTCGCCAGATCCGGAAAAGTCCTCATACCCGGGTATGTCGCCAGATCCGGAAAAGTTCCTCATACCCGGGTATGTCGCCAGATCCTGAAAAGTCCTCATACCCGGGTATGTCGCCAGATCCTGAAAAGTCCTCATACCCGGGTATGTCGCCAGATCCGGAAAAGTCCTCATACCCGGGTATGTCGCCAGATCCGGAAAAGTCCTCATACCCGGGTATGTCGCCAGATCCGGAAAAGTCCTCATACCCATGTCGCCATATCCGGAAATGTCCTCATACCCGGGTATGTCCCGGGTATGTCGCCAGATCCTGAAAAGTCCTCATACCCGGGTATGTCGCCAGATCCGGAAAAGTCCTCATACCCGGGTATGTCGCCAGATCCGGAAAAGTCCTCATACCCGGGTATGTCGCCAGATCCGGAAAAGTCCTCATACCCGGGTATGTCGCCAGATCCGGAAAAGTCCTCATACCCGGGTATGTCGCCAGATCCGGAAAAGTCCTCAGACCCGGGTATGTCGCCAGATCCGGGAAAGTCCTCATACCCGGGTATGTCGCCAGATCCGGAAAAGTCCTCATACCCGGGTATGTCGCCAGATCCGGAAAAGTCCTCATACCCGGGTATGTCGCCAGATCCGGAAAATTCCTCATACCCGGGTATGTCGCCAGATCCGGAAAAAGTCCTCATACCCGGGTATGTCGCCAGATCCGGAAAAGTCCTCATACCCGGGTATGTCGTCAGATCCGGAAAAGTCCTCATACCCGGGTATGTCGCCAGATCCGGAAAAGTCCTCATACCCGGGTATGTCGCCAGATCCGGAAAAGTCCTCATACCCGGGTATGTCGCCAGATCCGGAAAAGTCCTCATACCCGGGTATGTCGCCAGATCCGGAAAAGTCCTCATACCCGGGTCCTGTCGCCAGATCCGGAAAAGTCCTCATACCCGGGTAAGTCGCCAGATCCGGAAAAAGTCCTCATACCCGGGTAGGTCGCCAGATCCGGAAAAGTCCTCATACCCGGGTATGTCGCCAGATCCGGAAAAGTCCTCATACCCGGGTATGTCGCCAGATCCGGAAAAGTCCTCATACCCGGGTATGTCGCCAGATCCGGAAAAGTCCTCATACCCGGGTATGTCGCCAGATCCGGAAAAGTCCTCATACCCGGGTATGTCGCCAGATCCGGAAAAGTCCTCATACCCGGGTGTCGCTATGTCGCCAGATCCTGGAAAGTCCTCATACCCGGGTATGTCGCCAGATCCTGAAAAGTCCTCATACCCGGGTATGTCGCCAGATCCGGGAAAAGTCCTCATACCCGGGTATCCTCATACCCGGGTATGTCGCCAGATCCGGAAAAGTCCTCATACCCGGGTATGTCGCCAGATCCGGAAAAGTCCTCATACCCGGGTATGTCGCCAGATCCTGAAAAGTCCTCATACCCGGGTATGTCGCCAGATCCGGAAAAGTCCTCATACCCGGGTATGTCGCCAGATCCAGAAAAGTCCTCATAGTCCTCATACCCAAAAGTCCTCATCCCCGGGTATGTCGCCAGATCCGGAAAAGTCCTCATACCCGGGTATGTCGCCAGATCCGGAAAAGTCCTCATACCCGGGTATGTCGCCAGATCCGGAAAAGTCCTCATACCCGGGTATGTCGCCAGATCCTGAAAAGTCCTCATACCCGGGTATGTCGCCAGATCCGGAAAAGTCCTCATACCCGGGTATGTCGCCAGATCCGGAAAAGTCCTCATACCCGGGTATGTCGCCAGATCCTGAAAAGTCCTCATACCCGGGTATGTCGCCAGATCCGGAAAAAGTCCTCATACCCGGGTATGTCGCCAGATCCGGAAAAGTCCTCATACCCGGGTATGTCGCCAGATCCGGAAAAGTCCTCATACCCGGGTATGTCGCCAGATCCGGAAAAGTCCTCATACCCGGGTATGTCGCCAGATCCGGAAAAGTCCTCATACCCGGGTATGTCGCCAGATCCGGAAAAGTCCTCATACCCGGGTATGTCACCAGATCCGGAAAAGTCCTCATACCCGGGTATGTAGATCCCCCGGGTATGTCGCCAGATCCGAAAAGTCCTCATACCCGGGTATGTCGCCAGATCCGGAAAAGTCCTCATACCCGGGTATGTCGCCAGATCCGGAAAAGTCCTCATACCCGGGTATGTCGCCAGATCCGGAAAAGTCCTCATACCCGGGTATGTCGCCAGATCCGGAAAAGTCCTCATACCCGGGTATGTCGCCAGATCCTGGAAAAGTCCTCATACCCGGGTATGTCGCCAGATCCGGAAAAGTCCTCATACCCGGGTATGTCGCCAGATCCGGAAAAGTCCTCATACCCGGGTATGTCGCCAGATCCTGAAAAGTCCTCATACCCGGGTATGTCGCCAGATCCTGAAAAGTCCTCATACCCGGGTATGTCGCCAGATCCGGAAAAGTCCTCATACCCGGGTATGTCGCCAGATCCTGAAAAGTCCTCATACCCGGGTATGTCCGCCAGATCCTGAAAAGTCCTCATACCCGGGTATGTCGCCAGATCCGGAAAAGTCCTCATACCCGGGTATGTCGCCAGATCCGGAAAAGTCCTCATACCCGGGTATGTCGCCAGATCCGGAAAAGTCCTCATACCCGGTATGTCGCCAGATCCGGAAAAGTCCTCATACCCGGGTATGTCGCCAGATCCGGAAAAGTCCTCATACCCGGGTATGTCGCCAGATCCGGAAAAGTCCTCATACCCGGGTATGTCGCCAGATCCGGAAAAGTCCTCATACCCGGGTATGTCGCCAGATCCGGAAAAGTCCTCATACCCGGGTATGTCGCCAGATCCGGAAAAGTCCTCATACCCGGGTATGTCGCCAGATCCGGAAAAGTCCTCATACCCGGGTATGTCGCCAGATCCTGAAAAGTCCTCATACCCGGGTATGTCGCCAGATCCTGAAAAGTCCTCATAACCCGGGTATGTCGCCAGATCCGGAAAAGTCCTCATACCCGGGGTATGTCGCCAGATCCGGAAAAGTCCTCATACCCGGGTATGTCGCCAGATCCGGAAAAGTCCTCATACCCGGGTATGTCAGATCCAGAAAAGTCCTCATACCCGGGTATGTCGCCAGATCCGGAATGTCCTCATCCCCGGGTATGTCGCCAGATCCGGAAAAGTCCTCATACCCGGGTATGTCGCCAGATCCGGAAAAGTCCTCATACCCGGGTATGTCGCCAGATCCTGAAAAGTCCTCATACCCGGGTATGTCGCCAGATCCGGAAAAGTCCTCATACCCGGGTATGTCGCCAGATCCGGAAAAGTCCTCATACCCGGGTATGTCGCCAGATCCGGAAAAGTCCTCATACCCGGGTATGTCGCCAGATCCGGAAAAGTCCTCATACCCGGGTATGTCGCCAGATCCGGAAAAGTCCTCATACCCGGGTATGTCGCCAGATCCGGAAAAGTCCTCATACCCGGGTATGTCGCCAGATCCTGAAAAGTCCTATCCTCATACCCGGGTATGTCGCCAGATCCTGAAAAGTCCTCATACCCGGGTATGTCGCCAGATCCGGAAAAGTCCTCATACCCGGGTATGTCGCCAGATCCGGAAAAGTCCTCATACCCGGGTATGTCGCCAGATCCGGAAAAGTCCTCATACCCGGGTATGTCGCCAGATCCGGAAAAGTCCTCATACCCGGGTATGTCGCCAGATCCTGAAAAGTCCTCATACCCGGGTATGTCGCCAGATCCGGAAAAGTCCTCATACCCGGGTATGTCGCCAGATCCGGAAAAGTCCTCATACCCGGGTATGTCGCCAGATCCGGAAAAGTCCTCATACCCGGGTATGTCGCCAGATCCGGAAAAGTCCTCATACCCGGGTATGTCGCCAGATCCGGAAAAGTCCTCATACCCGGGTATGTCGCCAGATCCGGAAAAGTCCCCATACCCGGGTATGTCGCCAGATCCCGGGTATGTCGCCAGATCCGGAAAAGTCCTCATACCCGGGTATGTCGCCAGATCCTGAAAAGTCCTCATACCCGGGTATGTCGCCAGATCCGGAAAAGTCCTCATACCCGGGTATGTCGCCAGATCCGGAAAAGTCCTCATACCCGGGTATGTCGCCAGATCCGGAAAAGTCCTCATACCCGGGTATGTCGCCAGATCCGGAAAAGGGTATCCTCATACCCGGGTATGTCGCCAGATCCGGAAAAGTCCTCATACCCGGGTATGTCGCCAGATCCGGAAAAGTCCTCATACCCGGGTATGTCGCCAGATCCGGAAAAGTCCTCATACCCGGTATGTCGCCAGATCCCGAAAAAGTCCTCATACCCGGGTATGTCGCCAGATCCGGAAAAAGTCCTCATACCCGGGTATGTCGCCAGATCCGGAAAAGTCCTCATACCCGGGTATGTCGCCAGATCCGGAAAAGTCCTCATACCCGGGTATGTCGCCAGATCCGGAAAAGTCCTCATACCCGGGTATGTCGCCAGATCCGGAAAAGTCCTCATACCCGGGTAGTCCTCATATGTCGCCAGATCCGGAAAAGTCCTCATACCCGGGTATGTCGCCAGATCCGGAAAAGTCCTCATACCCGGGTATGTCGCCAGATCCGGAAAAGTCCTCATACCCGGGTATGTCGCCAGATCCGGGTATGTCGCCAGATCCGGAAAAGTCCTCATACCCGGGTATGTCGCCAGATCCGGAAAAGTCCTCATATCCGGGGATGTCGCCATATCCGGAAAAGTCCTCATACCCGGGTATGTCGCCAGATCGGGAAAAGTCCTCATACCCGGGTATGTCGCCAGATCCGGAAAAGTCCTCATACCCGGGTATGTCGCCAGATCCGGAAAAGTCCTCATACCCGGGTATGTCGCCAGATCCGGAAAAGTCCTCATACCCGGGTATGTCGCCAGATCCGAAAAGTCCTCATACCCGGGTATGTCGCCAGATCCGGAAAAGTCCTCATACCCGGGTATGTCGCCAGATCCGGAAAAGTCCTCATACCCGGGTACCCGGGTATGTCGCCAGATCCTGAAAAGTCCTCATACCCGGGTATGTCGCCAGATCCGGAAAAGTCCTCATACCCGGGTATGTCGCCAGATCCGGAAAAGTCCTCATACCCGGGTATGTCGCCAGATCCGGAAAAGTCCTCATACCCGGGTATGTCGCCAGATCCGGAAAAGTCCTCATACCCGGGTATGTCGCCAGATCCGGAAAAGTCCTCATACCCGGGTATGTCGCCAGATCCTGAAAAGTCCTCATACCCGGGTATGTCGCCAGATCCGGAAAAGTCCTCATACCCGGGTATGTCGCCAGATCCGGAAAAGTCCTCATACCCGGGTATGTCGCCAGATCCGGAAAAGTCCTCATACCCGGGTATGTCGCCAGATCCGGAAAAGTCCTCATACCCGGGTATGTCGCCAGATCCGGAAAAGTCCTCATACCCGGGTATGTCGCCAGATCCGGAAAAGTCCTCATACCCGGGTATGTCGCCAGATCCGGAAAAGTCCTCATATACCCGTCGCCAGATCCTGAAAAGTCCTCATACCCGGGTATGTCGCCAGATCCGGAAAAGTCCTCATACCCGGGTATGTCGCCAGATCCGGAAAAAGTCCTCATACCCGGGTATGTCGCCAGATCCGGAAAAGTCCTCATACCCGGGTATGTCGCCAGATCCGGAAAAAGTCCTCATACCCGGGTATGTCGCCAGATCCGGAAAAGTCCTCATACCCGGGTATGTCGCCAGATCCGGAAAAGTCCTCATACCCGGGTATGTCGCCAGATCCGGAAAAGTCCTCATACCCGGGTATGTCGCCAGATCCGGAAAAGTCCTCATACCCGGGTATGTCGCCAGATCCTGAAAAGTCCTCATACCCGGGTATGTCGCCAGATCGGGAAAAGTCCTCATACCCGGGTATGTCGCCAGATCCGGAAAAGTCCTCATACCCGGGTATGTCGCCAGATCCGGAAAAGTCCTCATACCCGGGTATGTCGCCAGATCCGGAAAAGTCCTCATACCCGGGTATGTCGCCAGATCCGGAAAAGTCCTCATACCCGGGTATGTCGCCAGATCGGGAAAAGTCCTCATACCCGGGTATGTCGCCAGATCCGGAAAAGTCCTCATACCCGGGTATGTCGCCAGATCAGGAAAAGTCCTCATACCCGGGTATGTCGCCAGATCCGGAAAAGTCCTCATACCCGGGTATGTCGCCAGATCCGGAAAAGTCCTCATACCCGGGTATGTCGCCAGATCCGGAAAAGTCCTCATACCCGGGTATGTCTCCAGATCCGGAAAAGTCCTCATACCCGGGTATGTCGCCAGATCCGGAAAAGTCCTCATACCCGGGTATGTCGCCAGATCCGGAAAAGTCCTCATACCCGGGTATGTCGCCAGATCCGGAAAAGTCCTCATACCCGGGTATGTCGCCAGATCCGGAAAAGTCCTCATACCCGGGTATGTCGCCAGATCCGGAAAAGTCCTCATACCCGGGTATGTCGCCAGATCCGGAAAAGTCCTCATACCCGGGTATGTCGCCAGATCCGGAAAAGTCCTCATACCCGGGTATGTCGCCAGATCCGGAAAAGTCCTCATACCCGGGTATGTCGCCAGATCCGGAAAAGTCCTCATACCCGGGTATGTCGCCAGATCCGGAAAAGTCCTCATACCCGGGTATGTCGCCAGATCCGGAAAAGTCCTCATACCCGGGTATGTCGCCAGATCCGGAAAAGTCCTCATACCCGGGTATGTCGCCAGATCCGGAAAAGTCCTCATACCCGGGTATGTCGCCAGATCCGGAAAAGTCCTCATACCCGGGTATGTCGCCAGATCCGGAAAAGTCCTCATACCCGGGTATGTCGCCAGATCCGGAAAAGTCCTCATACCCGGGTATGTCGCCAGATCCGGAAAAGTCCTCATACCCGGGTATGTCGCCAGATCCGGAAAAGTCCTCATACCCGGGTATGTCGCCAGATCCGGAAAAGTCCTCATACCCGGGTATGTCGCCAGATCCTGGAAAAGTCCTCATACCCGGGTATGTCGCCAGATCGGGAAAAGTCCTCATACCCGGGTATGTCGCCAGATCCGGAAAAGTCCTCATACCCGGGTATGTCGCCAGATCCGGAAAAGTCCTCATACCCGGGTATGTCGCCAGATCCGGAAAAGTCCTCATACCCGGGTATGTCGCCAGATCCGGAAAAGTCCTCATACCCGGGGATGTCGCCAGATCCGGAAAAGTCCTCATACCCGGGTATGTCGCCAGATCCGGAAAAGTCCTCATACCCGGGTATGTCGCCAGATCCGGAAAAGTCCTCATACCCGGGTATGTCGCCAGATCCGGAAAAGTCCTCATACCCGGGTATGTCGCCAGATCCGGAAAAGTCCTCATACCCGGGTATGTCGCCAGATCCGGAAAAGTCCTCATACCCGGGTATGTCGCCAGATCCGGAAAAGTCCTCATACCCGGGTATGTCGCCAGATCCGGAAAAGTCCTCATACCCGGGTATGTCGCCAGATCCGGAAAAGTCCTCATACCCGGGTATGTCGCCAGATCCGGAAAAGTCCTCATACCCGGGTATGTCGCCAGATCCGGAAAAGTCCTCACACCCGGGTATGTCGCCAGATCCGGAAAAGTCCTCATACCCGGGTATGTCGCCAGATCCGGAAAAGTCCTCATACCCGGGTATGTCGCCAGATCCGGAAAAGTCCTCATACCCGGGTATGTCGCCAGATCGGGGAAAGTCCTAATACCCGGGTATGTCGCCAGATCCGGAAAAGTCCTCATACCCGGGTATGTCGCCAGATCCGGAAAAGTCCTCATACCCGGGTATGTCGCCAGATCCGGAAAAGTCCTCATACCCGGGTATGTCGCCAGATCCGGAAAAGTCCTCATACCCGGGTATGTCGCCAGATCCGGAAATGTCCTCATACCCGGGTATGTCGCCAGATCCGGAAAAGTCCATACCCGGGTATGTCGCCAGATCCGGAAAAGTCCTCATACCCGGGTATGTCGCCAGATCCGGAAAAGTCCTCATACCCGGGTATGTCGCCAGATCCGGAAAAGTCCTCATACCCGGGTATGTCGCCAGATCCGGAAAAGTCCTCATACCCGGGTATGTCGCCAGATCCGGAAAAGTCCTCATACCCGGGTATGTCGCCAGATCCGGAAAAGTCCTCATACCCGGGTATGTCGCCAGATCCGGAAAAGTCCTCATACCCGGGTATGTCGCCAGATCCGGAAAAGTCCTCAGGTACCCGGGGTATGTCGCCAGATCGCGAAAACTCCTCATACCCGGGTATGTCGTCAGATCGGGAAAAAGTCCTCATACCCGGTATGTCGCCAGATCCGGAAAGTCCTCATACCCGGGTATGTCGCCAGATCCGGAAAAGTCCTCATACCCGGGTATGTCGCCAGATCCGGAAAAGTCCTCATACCCGGGTATGTCGCCAGATCCTGAAAAGTCCTCATACCCGGGTATGTCGCCAGATCGGGAAAAGTCCTCATACCCGGGTATGTCGCCAGATCCGGAAAAGTCCTCATACCCGGGTATGTCGCCAGATCCGGAAAAGTCCTCATACCCTCATACCCCATACCCGGGTATGTCGCCAGATCCGGAAAAGTCCTCATACCCGGGTATGTCGCCAGATCCGGAAAAGTCCTCATACCCGGGTATGTCGCCAGATCCGGAAAAGTCCTCATACCCGGGTATGTCGCCAGATCCTAAAAAGTCCTCATACCCGGGTATGTCGCCAGATCCGGAAAAGTCCTCATACCCGGGTATGTCGCCAGATCCGGAAAAGTCCTCATACCCGGGTATGTCGCCAGATCCGGAAAAGTCCTCATACCCGGGTATGTCGCCAGGATCCGGAAAAGTCCTCATACCCGGGTATGTCGCCAGATCCGGAAAAGTCCTCATACCCGGGTATGTCGCCAGATCCGGAAAAGTCCTCATACCAGGGTATGTCGCCAGATCCGGAAAAGTCCTCATACCCGGGTATGTCGCCAGTTCCGGAAAATACCCGGGTATGTCGATCGCCCGATCCGGAAAAGTCCTCATACCCGGGTATGTCGCCAGATCCGGAAAAGTCCTCATACCCGGGTATGTCGCCAGATCCGGAAAAGTCCTCATACCCGGGTATGTCGCCAGATCCGGAAAAGTCCTTATACCCGGGTATGTCGCCAGATCCGGAAAAGTCCTCATACCCGGGTATGTCGCCAGATCCGGAAAAGTCCTCATACCCGGGTATGTCGCCAGATCCGGAAAAGTCCTCATACCCGGGTATGTCGCCCAGGAAAAGTCCTCATACCCGGGTATGTCGCCAGATCCGGAAAAGTCCTCATACCCGGGTATGTCGCCAGATCCTGAAAAGTCCTCATACCCGGTATGTCGCCAGATCCGGGAAAGTCCTCATACCCGGGTATGTCGCCAGATCCGGAAAAGTCCTCATACCCGGGTATGTCGCCAGATCCGAAAAAAGTCCTCATACCCGGGTATGTCGCCAGATCCGGAAAAGTCCTCATACCCGGGTATGTCGCCAGATCGGGAAAAGTCCTCATACCCGGGTATGTCGCCAGATCGGGAAAAGTCCTCATACCCGGGTATGTCGCCAGATTCGGAAAAGTCCTCATACCCGGGTATGTCGCCAGATCCGGAAAAGTCCTCATACCCGGGTATGTCGCCAGATCCGGAAAAGTCCTCATACCCGGGTATGTCGCCAGATCCGGAAAAGTCCTCATACCCGGGTATGTCGCCAGATCCGGAAAAATTCCTCATACCCGGGTATGTCGCCAGATCCGGAAAAGTCCTCATACCCGGGTATGTCGCCATATCCGGAAAAGTCCTCATATCCGGGTATGTCGCCAGATCCAGTCCTCATACCCGGGTATGTCGCCAGATCCGGAAAAGTCCTCATACCCGGGTATGTCGCCAGATCGGAAAAAGTCCTCATACCCGGGTATGTCGCCAGATCCTGAAAAGTCCTCATACCCGGGTATGTCGCCAGATCCGGAAAAGTCCTCATACCCGGGTATGTCGCCAGATCCGGAAAAGTCCTCATACCCGGGTATGTCGCCAGATCCGGAAAAGTCCTCATACCCGGGTATGTCGCCAGATCCGGAAAAGTCCTCATAACCGGGTATGTCGCCAGATCCGATCCGGGTAAAAGTCCTCATACCCGGGTATGTCGCCAGATCCGGAAAAGTCCTCATACCCGGGTATGTCGCCAGATGCGGAAAAGTCCTCATACCCGGGTATGTCGCCAGATCCGGAAAAGTCCTCATACCCGGGTATGTCGCCAGATCCGGAAAAGTCCTCATACCCGGGTATTGTCGCCAGATCCGGAAAAGTCCTCATAACCGGGTATGTCGCCAGATCCGGGGAAAGTCCTCATACCCGGGTATGTCGCCAGATCCGGAAAAGTCCTCATACCCGGGTATGTCGCCAGATCCGGAAAAGTCCTCATACCCGGGTATGTCGCCAGATCCGGAAAAGTCCTCATACCCAGTATGTCGCCAGATCCGGAAAAGTCCTCATACCCGGGTATGTCGCCAGATCCGGAAAAGTCCTCATACCCGGGTATGTCGCCAGATCCGGAAAAGTCCTCATACCCGGGTATGTCGCCAGATCGGAAAAGTCCTCATACACGGGTATGTCGCCAGATCCGGAAAAGTCCTCATACCCGGGTTATGTCGCCAGATCCGGAAAAGTCCTCATACCCGGGTATGTCGCCAGATCCGGAAAAGTCCTCATACCAGGGTATGTCACCAGATCCGGAAAAGTCCTCATACCCCGGGTATGTCGCCAGGTCCTCAAACCCGGGTATGTCGCCAGATCCGGAAAAGTCCTCATACCCGGGTATGTCTCCAGATCCGGAAAAGTCCTCATACCCGGGTATGTCGCCAGATCCGGAAAAGTCCTCATACCCGGGTATCCTCATACCCGTCGCCAGATCCGGAAAAGTCCTCATACCCTGGTATGTCGCCAGATCCGGAAAAATCCTCATACCCGGGTATGTCGCCAGATCCGGAAAAGTTCTCATACCCGGGTATGTCGCCAGATCCGGAAAAGTCCGGGTATGTCATACCCGGGTATGTCGCCAGATCCGGAAAAGTCCTCAAACCCGGGTATGTCGCCAGATCCGGAAAAGTCCTCATTACCGGGTAAAAGTCCTCATACCCGGGTATGTCGCCAGATCCGGAAAAGTCCTCATACCCGGGTATGTCGCCAGATCCGGAAAAGTCCTCATACCCGGGTATGTCGCCAGATCCGGAAAAGTCCTCATAACCGGGTATGTCGCCAGATCCGGAAAAGTCCTCATACCCGGGTATGTCACCAAATCCGGAAAAGTCCTCATAACCGGGTATGTCGCCAGATCCGGAAAAGTCCTCCTCATACCCGGGTATGTCGCCAGATCCGGAAAAGTCCTCATACCCGGGTATGTCGCCAGATACGGAAAAGTCCTCATACCCGGGTATGTCGCCAGATCGGGAAAAGTCCTCATACCCGGGTATGTCGCCAGATCCGGAAAAGTCCTCATACCCGGGTATGTCGCCAGATCCTTAAAAGTCCTCATACCCGGGTATGTCGCCAGATCCGGAAAAGTCCTCATACCCGGGTATGTGTCGCCAGATCCTGAAAAGTCCTCATACCCCGGTATGTCGCCAGATCGGGAAAAGTCCTCATACCCCGGGAAAAGTCCTCATAGCCGGGTATGTCGCCAGATCCGGAAAAGTCCTCATACCCGGGTATGTCGCCAGATCCGGAAAAGTCCTCATACCCGGTTATGTCGCCAGATCCGGACCCTCATACCCGGGTATGTCGACAGATCCGGAAAAGTCCTCATACCCGGGTATGTCGCCAGATCCGGAAAAGTCCTCATACCCGGGTTATGTCGCCAGATCCGGAAAAGTCCTCATACCCGGGTATGTCGCCAGATCCGGAAAAGTCCTCATACCCGGGTATGTCGCCAGATCCGGAAAAGTCCTCATACCCGGGTATGTCGCCAGATCCGGAAAAGTCCTCATACCCGGGTATCCTCATACCCGGGGTATGTCGCCAGATCCGGGTATACCCGGGTATGTCGCCAGATCCGGAAAAGTCCTCATACCCGGGTATGTCGCCAGATCCGGAAAAGTCCTCATACCCGGGTATGTCGCCAGATCCGGAAAAGTCCTCATACCCGGGATATGTCGCCAGATCCGGAAAAGTCCTCATACACGGGTATGTCGCCAGATCCTGAAATGTCCTCACACCCGGGTATGTCGCCAGATTGGGAAAAGTCCTCATACCCGGGTATGTCGCCAGATCCGGAAAAGTCCTCATACCCGGGTATGTCGCCAGATCCGGAAAAGTCCTCATACCCGGGTATGTCGCCAGATCCGGAAAAGTCCTCATACCCGGGTATGTCGCCAGATCCGGAAAAGTCCTCATACCCGGGTATGTCGCCAGATCCGGAAAAGTCCACATACCCGGGTATGTCGCCAGATCCTGAAAAGTCCTCATACCCGGGTATGTCGCCAGATCCGGAAAAAGTCCTCATACCCGGGTATGTCGCCAGATCGGGAAAAGTCCTCATACCCGAGTATGTCGCCAGATCCGAAAAAGTCCTCATACCCGGGTATGTCGCCAGATCCGGAAAAGTCGCCAGATCCGGAAAAGTCCTCATACCAGGGTATGTCGCCAGATCCGGAAAAGTCCTCATACCCGGGTATGTCGCCAGATCCGGAAAAGTCCTCATACCCGGGTATGTCGTCGCCAGATCGGGAAAAGTCCTCATACCCGGGTATGTCGCCAGATGCTGAAAAGTCCTCATACCCGCCATACCCGGGTATGTCGCCAGATCCGGAAAAGTCCTCATACCCGGGTATGTCGCCAGATCCGGAAAAGTCCTCATACCCGGGTATGTCGCCAGATCCGGAAAAGTCCTCATACCCGGGTATGTCGCCAGATCCGGAAAAGTCCTCATAGCCGGGTATGTCGCCAGATCTGGAAAAGTCCTCATACCCGGGTATGTCGCCAGATCCGGAAAAGTCCTCATACCCGGGTATGTCGCCAGATCCGGAAAAGTCCTCATACCCGGAAAAGTCCGCATACCCGGGTATGTCGCCAGATCCGGAAAAGTCCTCATACCCGGGTATATGTCGCTAGATCCAGTAATATCCTCATACCTGGGTATGTCCCTAGATCCGGAAAAGTCCTCATAAACGGGTATGTCGCCATCGATATCCGGATAAAGTCCCCATTACCCGGGTATCGTCATAGCCGGTATCCGGAAAAGTCATGAAGCTCATACACAGGGTATGTCTCCAGATCGTCAACTGTGTCTGTGGGTGGGGTATGTCGCAAGATCGGGAAAAGTCTCATACCGGGGTATTCGCCAGATCGGAAAAGTCCTCAATACCCGGGTATGTTCGCCAGATCCTAGAAAAGTCCTCATATACCCGAGTATGGTCGCGCGTATGGCGGAAAAGTCCCCACATACCGGTAATGTCGCCAGAATCCGTAAAAGTCTTAATACCCGGGTATATGTCACCAGATTGGGAAAAGTCCCCATACCCGGGTATGTCGCAAGATCCGGAAAAGTCCACATACCCGGGTATGTCGCCAGATCCGGAAAAGTCCTCATACCCGGGTATGTCTCCAGATCCGGAAAAGTCCTCATACCCGGGTATGTCGCCAGATCCGGAAAAGTCCTCATACCCGGGTATGTCGCCAGATCCGGAAAAGTCCTCATACCCGGTATGTCACCAGATCCGGAAAAGTCCTCATACCCGGGTATGTCGCCAGATCCGGAAAAGTCCTCATACCCGGGTATGTCGCCAGATCCGGAAAAGTCCACATACACGGGTATGTCGCCAGATCCTGAAAAGTCCTCATACCGATGGGGTATGTCGCCAGTGATCCAAATCCCGGGTAGGCGCCCAGAACCGGGTAAGTCGGATAGCAGATCGGAAAAAGTCCTCATACCTCGGGTAATAGTCGGTCAGAGATCCGGGTAGAAATTCCTCATACCCGGGCTATGGCGCCAGTTCGGGAAAACGTCCTCATATACCCGGGTATGTCGCCAGATCCGGTAAAAGTCCTCATACCCGGGTATCCTCATACCCGGGTATGTCGCCATATCCGGAAAAGTCCTCATATCCGGGTATGTCGCCAGATCCGGAAAAGTCCTCATACCCGGGTATGTCGCCAGATCCGGAAAAGTCCTCATACCCGGGTATGTCGCCAGATCCGGAAAAGTCCTCATACCCGGGTATGTCGCCAGATCCGGAAAAGTCCTCATACCCGGGTATGTCGCCAGATCCGGAAAAGTCCTCATACCCCCGGTATGTCGCCAGATCCGGAAAAGTCCTCATACCCGGGTATGTCGCCAGATCCGGAAAAGTCCTCATATATCCGGGTATGTCGCCAGATCCGGAAAAGTCCTCATACCCGGGTATGTCGCCAGATCCGGAAAAGTCCTCATACCCGGGTATGTCGCCAGATCCGGAAAAGTCCTCATACCCGGGTATGTCGCCAGATCGGAAAAAGTCCTCATACCCGGGTATGTCGCCAGATCCGGAAAAGTCGGG